>NC_048233.1:46800492-46805184 GCF_002007445.2 Ailuropoda melanoleuca | reverse complement strand
GGGGGGGGTGCACACAGGAGGCAGCGATGCTGCAGCCTGGCCCACCAGTTAGGGACTGCAGAGCCCCTTCCGCCTGTCATGGCTGCCAGCAGTAGACACTTCCTGAACGCCTACTCCACGATGCCCCACAGGTGCAGGGTCCTAAGGATACAAATCCCAACAAGCCTGTCTTTGCCCCACAGGACTTTGGGCTCATACAGGGAAAAGAGTGAGGCAAGTCCCACTAATGTAGTGTGATAAATGCCAGAGAGGGAAGGGCAGCGAGGAGCAGAGGTGGCCATGATGCAATTCAACCTGCGGACGAGCTGGTCCCTGAAGGATAATCGACACCAACCATGAAAACAAAGGTGGTCGGCACTCTCTGGGCGCTTCCTACGTGCTAAGCAAACATACCAAACCCTTCACTTGCTTTAGTGCAAACTCAGTCATGCGGTCATTAGTGAGCCCCTGCTACCTGCCAGGCACTGTTTGAGGCACTGGGGAGACAGCAGTGAATGAGCTAAACACTAGTCTCTGCTCTCGCAGCTTATCTTCTATCGAGAAAAGAGACAATAAACCAAATAAGTAAGTCAAATGTAGACTATGTTAGATGATAATAAGAGCCAAGATGAAAAATAAATCAAAGGGGAAAGAGGGAAACATCTGGGAGGCAGTAGGCTGAATGGTACACGCTAAACAGGGTGACATTTAAGAAAGGACCTGAAGAAGGTGAGTGATCACGCCACACAGATAATCTGGAGGAAGAAAATTCAAGGCAGAGGGAGCTGTCAGAGGAAAGAGCCCGAGCCCAAAACAGGCCTGGCATGTTTGCAGAACAGCGAGGTCTCTGATGTGGCCAGAGTGGAACAAGAGAGGGGCAGCCGGGATCCGTGCATCTGGCCACATGAGTCGTGCACTGCATAACTCAGGGGGGTGCCACCCCCAGGCACCACAGCGAGCTCGGCCCGACTCAGCCTGCTCGGCTACCCGCCAGGCCCCGGGATAGGAGATGAGGCCAGGGGAGCACCAGGCAGCCTTGCAGACCATGCTGAGGATTTAGTTTTTACTTTGATCAAGACGGGAAGCTACTGTTGAGAGGGTTCTGAGCCAGAGTATGACTTGAGTGGACCCACCTCACTGGGTCACTGGACAGAGAGCACACAGAGCAGGACAAGGTGGGAAGCAGGAGACCAAGGCAGAGGCCTGCAGTGATCACACTCAAGTGCATATCGTGTTTCCCTCCCAATCCCATGAGGTGGCTCTACGATCACCTTTCAGAGATGAAGAAGTTGAGGCTCAAGAGAGATCTGGTAACTTATCCAAGGTCACTGGGTGAGGCAGTGGCAGAACCACCAGGATTGGGAAGCAGGGGAAAAGAACATTCCAGGTGGACCGAACATCACCAGCCACGAAGCAGGAGCTCGGCAGGGCGTGACACACTTAGGGCAGGCAGGCTGATGGTGCAGGGAATCTAGAGCCGGAGGGCAAATGGCAAGGGCAGTCAGTGAGGGCCTGCCTGTGCCCCGTCTGCTCACACAGGTGCCTCCCAGCAGCGTGCGAGCCAGCCTGGCTGCCTGGACTGGAACCAGCTCCTAACCCATGCCTCTGCTCCATACTTATCCTTCCCACTTCAGCCCACAGGCAGCCAGGAGAACCTTTAAAACACATAAATCATGGATTACTTTCTTGCTCTCAAGCCTCCAGTGGCTTCCCATATACCAGGCACACAGGAGACCCTCAATTAACAGTGATGAAGAGACGGCCTCCTCATCCCTGCAGCCTCGCGCAGCCTGGTCCTGTTTCAGACCAAGGGAAAACACCCCTTCTCCGCGCCCTCCCTACAGGGGGAGGCAAAGCCATGTGGAGGGGACCGAGGGGGGTGCCTGCCAGCCACAAGTTGCCAGGCAGACGAAGGCAGGCTGCTGAATTAACCTGCTGAAACACACAAGCAAAGGGGGGTGCCATTCAGACCACCTCAGAAGCAACTTTTGGATTAAACTTGTTTTAAATAAAACTGCTTATTTCAAAGCAACCTGGGTGCTCTCCACCATGCTAGGGCCAAGTAAAGGAGGTTTGCCGATGGCCTGGGCCATCCTGACTGTAACAGGCGCACTCCAAACAAGAGCCTTGGCCCTGAGGCCTCAAAGCTCCGGACGACGTCCTCAGACACCAGAGGTCTGAAAGCCACAGGCACGAGGCAGGCAATGGAAGGCTCTCCTCCCAGAGCCTGTGTCTTTAAGGGAAGGATCCAATGACTGCATTCTTCTCTGGATGCTGCAAACAGTGAACCCCAAAGCTGTTCCAGAAACTGGGGGAAACTATGAAATGAAGATTGAAACAAAACTACAAATTTCAGCCAGTAGATATTTGGGACAAGAGGATATTTTGCCCAAAGGATCACGACTGCTCCCAGGGCTTAAATCCAGGCCCTGTGAGGGCCACCCTCATTCCAAAGCCCTTTGCTATATGTAGAACTATATAAACACACACACATACACACGCATTTATGCAGATAAATTTTTAAAGGAATGGTAACAACACCAAAAGGATGAGAATAGTAACAAGTTACCCCACTCCCCAAGAAAATTAATTTAGTACCAAGAGCCCTCCTGTGGGCCCTGGTAGGAGTGTTAAATGAACACAGCATGAATGACTTCTTCTCTGGTTAAACATCACGGCTCATAGGTGGGAGAGCAGTGAGAGCAAGGAGGGGAGCTCTGGAAGCCAAGTGAGTCCCAGACCCCTTTGGGAGGCAGGTAACTGGAAGTTCCCCACACGGCATCAAACCAGGGTGAGGCAAGCTTCAAAATCTTTGTTCTTTGAAGAGGAAGATGGGAGGAGAAGGGTCAGAAAACACAGTCTCTAAGGCCTGTAGGAGGAAGGGTACTGCTGAGTTTCCACAGGAGCGAGGGTCCTGTTTGTCCTGGTTTTTCAGAAAGATGGGGCACAAAGAGCAGGACAAATGGCCCATCTGACAGTGAAGTATAATAGAAAAGAAGACTCCACAAGGAAGCTCAGGAAAATCACTCACAACTACCCAACCTCCAGCTTTTCTGGGCAGTCAAAAGCCAAGCAGACAGTGACACCCAAAGGTCCTGGAAGCGTGGGTGATCAAGAACTCACAGCAGACGGCCCAAGTCCGCACAAGGCCAGACTCTGGCCACCAGGAAAAGGACCAGCGGTGGGTGAAGGACGGGCCGCAGGGAGGAGCACATTAAAACTAAAACAACAACAACAACCACAAAACAGAAAATCCTGTCCCTGAAAGGAACAGCGGTCCAGTGTCCTGTCGGAGGGACACAGAGAGGCTGGTCCTAATCAGAAGTTGCAAATCAGGGAGAAAACTTGGGCTCGGGCTCGGGCTTGGCCTCAGCCAGAGCTGCAGCATGGACAGACTGGGACTCTGTGCAGACTGGCTCATTGCTCTGCAGAAAAGAAGGATGTGTGCCTGAAGCCCAGAGATGGGCAAGTGGAATGACCAAGAGGGCCAGTCCCGGGCTCATGCGTCAGCTTTCGCTCTCTCCGCAAGTCTGCCAGACCAGACATGGCCCCGGCAGACTGAATGGGAGAAGCCTCTCAGCTTTCCCGGGAGACCTTCTTGATCTCGTCCCTCCCCACCAGAAAGCACCAGGGGCAGAGAGGGAACCAGGCCTTGGAATCATCCCAACCCCGGCCCTTCTGCTCCACTACAAAAGGGCACACGTAACCATCTCTGATGCCATTCTTCCAATCCATAATGAGCTTCATTTGCTTCCCTGCGAACCATTTCTCTCTCCCACGAGAATGAAAGCTCCATGACAGCACAGGGCAGGTCTGCCTTGCTCATCACTGTGCCCCCTGACAGCATCTAGAACAGTGACGGCCACATCACAGGACAGCAACAGATCAGTGCACGGCTTCAAACACCAAGCAGCCATCTGCAGGAGCTGTGCCAGAGCGGGCCCTGCCAGGGACGGGCCAAGTGCTTGGTGGATGGCCCCGTGGCTTCTCCAAGGTTCCGCAGCCAGCTCGGTATCCCCACCCTTTCCCTACAGTCCTGAACCCTCCTCTTCATTCTGTCCCAGGAGCACAGCTCAGACTACTCACCTGAGCAATGACAAGGGTAAGGGACAGCTGTGACAGAGAAGAGAACAACAACTATTTCCCTTCAGTCTACAAACACGGCGGTGGGAAGAAACCACGACCAAATCTACAGTCACAAACAGATGGAGGGTCACATGCACAGAGGGCACTGGAAGTGGCAGGGCCTGAGAGAACAAAGGACAGGGTCTCCTAGTCCCAGGAAGATGGCGTCGGGGGTCCCTAAGGAACACACGAGTATAAGAGAAAGGAAAATGGGCCCATGGCAAGTGGGAAAGCTGCAAAGTACATTTCCGTAAGGGACTGTAATACAGGCTGGTCAAATTCCAGGAGCAGAGTTCCTCAGGACCTCTTTCCTGACATAGTACAAAACAATTGCATTCTATGTTGACTTCCACAAGGAAAACATCCTCCTTCTAACAAATCTCTTAGCTTGTCAGAAAATAACCTGGCTAGGTCTGAGTTAACATGAGAGCTTATAGCCCAGGCCAGGTTGCCAAAAATAAAAATTCTTGATTTGGCTGGAGAGTATTAATTTGTAAGACTCATTTTTTAAAATATCTTATTTATTTACTTGACAGAGAGAGAGACAGCCAGTGAGAGAGGGAACACAAGCAGGGGGAGTGGGAGAGG
>NC_048233.1:46793947-46800392 GCF_002007445.2 Ailuropoda melanoleuca | reverse complement strand
TTTTTTTTTTTTCTTGTCTAAACTTTTCAGCATTATTTATTAGGATGCTTAGCAATCTCCCTTCCTTGCTTCAGCTCACGCATGCTCCCTTTTTTCTATTATCGTAAAGAAAATAGACTTCTCTCACATTGTAAGATCCTTGAGGTCAACACTGTTCTTGGATGGTTTCAAGCAAAGCACAGCACATGTAGTGGCCGGTAAGAATCTGATTATCACTGCACACGCCCTGACGTCGTCCTGAAGTAGACCCAAGGGGTCATATTTATCATTCCCATAGGGTTGGAACAGAACTGTCCCGCCCACTGGGATAAGAGCCCCTCTATGGGCGACTAGAAAACAAGACCACCTTTCAATTCTCCTGAGAGAATCCAGTGGCGGCAGGGAATAATTTTTCCCTTTTCTTATTAAGTTCCATTAAGTATGCATTCCTAAGGACCCAGTTACTACCCTCTCCATTCCCCAAATTCAGATGAGCGTGTAACTGCTTCCCTCTTAGTCACTACTCTTAAAGACTCAGCTGTAATAATTTTTGAGCACTTACCATATGTCAGTTTCTGTTCTAGGAACATTCCTAAGACTTCTTACACTTCTAAAGCAAACTTTGGGAGATAGTTATCACCCACCTTTTATGGCTTAACAGAGACCAGGAAGTTAAGTGAACCTCTTAAGCACGGCCAGGTAGAGGCCCAGAACTCAAACCCAAGTAAGCTATTTCCCCCTCTCTTTTGTATGGAAAAGCAGCCCTCTCAGGAGGGCTTCTGCTTGGTTTCTATTACTAAAGCTAGGCAGCTGTTTGATTAGAAGCAGCTAACGTTTTGTCAAGGCCCAGATCACTGACTGTCGCCACTCCTGTAGTCCTATAATGTTAGCGTTCATCCATCCTCATTAGCCCTTTGTCATAATACAAAGTAATAAGAAAGTTGAGTTTCCCAAAGAGTTCCCTTTAACTCTGGCCTGTTTGGGTTTCACTCTTTCTTTCAGGCAAGATTCCTCAATCTTGGCACCACTGGCATTTTGGACTGGAAAATTCTTTGTTGGGGGTGGGGGGAGATGGGAGGGAGGCTGCCCTGTGTACTACAGGGTGATTATCAAGCAGCATCCCTGGTCTCTGTCCACTGGATTTTTAGCAGCAACGTCCTACCCAGTATGGCAACCACAAATGTCTCTAGATATTACAAAACACCCCTTGGGCAAAATGCCCTGGGTGGAGAACCACTGAGTTAAGGGAGCAACTGGAAGGTGTTACTTGCCTGTGGATCTCCATGATTTCTTCAGCAATCATTCGACCTATTTTGCCTGCCCCAGCCCTGGTTCCCCCTGGAATCCCTGGAACAGTGGGGTGGGTCCTCTTTGGGCCACCTACAACAAAGGAATCTGAGAGTGGGAAAGGGGAACCGAGGAAGAAACGCTATTATGAGTTAAAACCAGTTCATCCTGTGATCCACTTGAAGTTCCACCTCAGGGTTACGCCCTAAGGGACAGCAGAGCCGCCGCTTGTCGGGAAAAGGCATTCCAGCGGAAGGCTCAAGTCTGCGTCCAGGATCAGAGACCAAAGCAAAGCATCTAATTCCCCTCCCGCACGCCACGTCTGTTTACTGACGACCACGGTACTGCAAGCCAGGGCCACAGAGGCAAGTCAGCAGCTCTGCCCTCAAGGAGCTCACAGTCTAACCGGGAGACAGAAAGACGAACAATGGCTGGAACAAAGTGTGGTAAGTTTGACAGGTAAGCACAAGGCACCGAACTCCTCCAGGGCCAGGTGCAGCTTCCTGGGAAAGTTTAACTCTGCGCTGAGTCTTGAGAGAGGAGGAGAAAGTAGCTTCGCAGAGAGGCGAGGAGGGGAAGGCATTCCACGCACAGCCACCAGTATACGCAAGAGCACTGAGGGAGGACGAAGCTTGGGAGACTACTCCGAGAAATTCCTCATGAATGATGATGGAGGGATGACAGACGAAACTGGAGGAGCTTCCAGTCAGATCATGAAAGGTCTTGGATGCCACACTAACGGATCTGGACGGGGTCCAGAGGATACGGAGTGCCAAAGCACTTCCCACAGAAAAGGCACTTAGACTGGGTTACTGGAAAGTCCACTGCGTGGAGAATGAACAACAGTGGAGGAAGGGGGTTGGGTGGGGGAGTGAGACTGGCGTTAGAAAATTCTCTGCAATGATCCACGTAACAGAGGGGAGGGAGATGGAGAAGTCTAAGAGGTAGAAGGGTCAGGATTTCATGTTCGGATAGAACGGGTGAGAAGGAAGAGCCAAGGTTTCTGACTTAAGCAACCAGAGGAGGGAGTGCGGAGAATCGGTTTGGAGATGCTGAATTTGAGGTGCTTTTGAGACTCCAGGGGCCTCTGTCCAGGAGGCAGTTGGAGAGACAGACCTAGAGCTCCAGAGACAGACCAGATGTAGGAGTCACTGGTGGAGAGGTGGGGACTGAAGGAAGCCTTGTTAGCATTGGTAGTCCCAGGGAAGGATGAGTCAAGTGCAGAGAGCAGGGGCTGGAGCCAAGCCTGGGAGGGAGCCCCGCTTGGTATGGCACATACCCTGGTGCTGACAGACACCCTCCTCCCACCACAGGAGCCAGTGACAGTCACCAAAAGGCACCATATCCCAGTCACTGGGCAACATGGAGGAAAGCCCAAAAGGAGCAGGGAGTTTGCTGTTTCAAGGGCTTCCAGGGTCCAGGCAGCCTCAGGAAAAGCAAAAATGAGCTCCCAGTATCCAGGCTCAACAGAGAACGTGAGAGGACAACGTCCTTACTGCTCATCCCTTATAAGGCCGCCTTTCTTCCATAAGCTATGGGGGTGGAGAACACCAACTACTTGGGGAGAGGGCACACTGGCCACAAGCAGCTTCTCACGGGCAAGCCCCGATGCCCCTGCAGTCCATAGTTACCTTCTCCAGAGGGCAGCATGCTGTCCATGCTGTGGGGGGACGCTGTGAGCTGCGGGAAGGTTGGGTCCCCGCCTTCCAGGACGTTGGCTCTGTGAACATCCCAGCAATAAGGAAACATGAGTCAGGCCTGCTCAGAACCGTGCACCTTTCACCTTGGCCAAGGCGTCCGGTGTCCACTCTGGACCTGGACAGGCCAGAAAATGAAGTGTCTGTCTGAGTGGCTCAGCAGGTCTCCTCGCTGTTTGAGAACATGACGGACAGCATCCTGGCCTGTGGCCTCACTGCCTGCCCGGGCCTTCCCGGTCTGTACGGACACAGTCCAGCAGAGAAGGTGACTGCGGCCACCCATGGCCATCGCTACGAGGCCTCCTCTCCCGCCAGTCTGCAGGGGCACCTCGCCCCGGCCCCTCACTCACTCGGCTCTAGCCACAGGTGGGGGTCTGGACACCATGGGGAAGGAGATGTGCGGAGCAGTTCTTGCCAAAGAGCAGGTCCTTCCCTTCTCACCTAGCAGGTGGCAGCCTCTGAGGCAGGCTTCCGGCTGACAGCACTGGGGCTGCCAGCCTGGTGGGCACGGACACCCGGCCATCCTTGGCCAAGGCTAGTCTGAATGGGCATCTGTGTGAGCCTCGCACGACGGTCAACCCTTCCCTGCACGGCAGTACCAGGGGCGCCCAGGGTGCAGGCCCCCAGAATTCAAAAGCTAACTGCTGCATTGGGAAGGGAACAGTGCTGTCTCCTGGAGCAACGCCACAAGCCGGGGCCTGCACAGTATACGTATGGAAGCGTATTCCTTGTTAGCAACCCCTTTGGCCTCTGCCAGTCCTGAGGCTTCACGGGGTATTAGCAAGGTTAAAGGCTGTGATACTGGCTGCTGCCTGTACCCGCTTTCCCAGGCCAAGAGCCCCAGGCGTTTCTCTTTGAAGCAAGGGAGCTTCTGACTCAGGGAGGACACTTACAAAACGACGGTGTTGGTTGAGACAATGTATTCCACGTCCTTGGTCCAAGGGTTCAGGAAACTGAACCAGCGACTCCGCAGTGTGATGAAAGAACCGTCTTTGATTTTAAACTTATAGCAATTAGTCGTAATCTTTTCTCTTGTCTGTAAAACTGAAAATACAAAGAAGCCATGAGCAGGATTCCCTCAGACCAACATACTAAACTAACCAAATTCTGCCTTGTGCTCAGGCCCCGGGGCCATCGCCGTGTAATAACCCGGGGGAGCGGGCACTCGGAGAACACACCGTGTCTGAGGGTTTGATTCGGAGCCTTTCAATTCAGATTCCCTTGCTATTGTTCCCTGCATGAAATGAAGGCTCCAGGGAATAACTGACTGCATTATCGACCTCTGACTGGGATCAGCTTTGAAGGCAGCAACAAACCTCCCAAGGGCCCAGGTTCTTTCCCCATCACAAAGCCTGACGGCGGAACAGCATTTTTAGGACATCTGAATCCAGGGAGACCACTCACCTATTCAAACTTCATTCTCTTATGTCACAAACACGTAACAAGCACCTTTCATGTGCCAGGCACTGGAGATAGAGGGGAGACAGCATGGGACCCCTGCCCTCAGGAGAGGAATGAGAGGCAGCTACGCAGGGGAAGAGATCAGAGCCTCGAGGGAGCAGTACAAGGAAGGAGGGAAGAACCCAGCAGTTCCCCGCGAGTGGCAGGGCCTGGTGGGGGCAGGAAGTGAGAGGTCTCTGATGCCCCTGCAGGCAGGGGTGGGGTGGGGGTGAAGCTGAGGAAGTGGGTTAGGGTCACGAGGTGGAAGGTCTCGAATGCTGGTCAAAGGTATTTGGCCTTGAGTCTAAAGGCCGGAGGTGTAAGCAAGGACGTGACATTATCAAGCTTAATCTGTTGGGGCACAGACAGGACAACGCTGGAATGTGGAAGGTGGGGCAGAAGGGAGCAAGGAGCCTGATAGGAGTCTCCCTATCAGGCTGGGCACAAGGGCCTGAGCTAGGGCTGGGGTAGCGGAGGTGCAAAAAGGGGCCTCTTTGGAAACGCACGTCTGGGGGAATGAACAGGACAATGAGGGAAGGGGTCAATACTGGCTCCTCTCTCGGGAGGCTGGTATGTTCTGGTGCCATAAGTCAAGAGGAAAATACAGGAAACACAGCAAGATTTTATGGAAAAGAGAATCAGCTCTGTTTGAGCCAGACTAAATCTGTATAGGGTCCGTGTAACAAGAACAAGAGATGCTTTTCAGAAACTTCACTGTCCTATGTACAGGAAAGTGCTAGGCAGTCCAAGGTGGGTTCACTGGAAGGGGGATAAACAGGGCCCGGGAACATCAGCCTCTTCTCCTCAGACATGTTTTGGCCTGAAGAATCCTGGGCTGGCTGACTCCCACATCACTGGGGGCAGATTTCTCTGGAACCTTTACATGGACTAGTTTCGAAGCTGGGGGACACCTTAGTCTTAAGACGTTTTGTACAGCCTAGCTTACCTTGCCTATGACATTCTGCAAGATGTCCTATGTCATCTTGGTGAAAATATTCATAACATGATGTGCCTAGAAGTTCTTGTGGTAAATATGCCAAAATAGCTGTTGCCCTAGAATTTTTTAAAAAAAGAAACAGTTATTCAGACAGTTAACAGCATCTCTGCCGTGGAGGAACCCCGCTGCAGTGACGAGGACAAGGTCCAAGCTGGGTGGATGTATTTTTTTCGTGCAACTGAACTTACCGCCACCATAAAAACAGAGGGAAGAGAGAAAAGAAGCCTTTCAAAGGGGCCGTTATCCCAAGAAAGGAGACTTAAAAATGGTAACTCTATTAGTCAGATAAAAATGTGATAGAAACCCAAAGCCCAGGGCGAAGCTTCTCCATTTTACTACATTTTTTATTTTTAAATCAGAATGACCAAATATTAGAAGCTCCAGTGGCGGGGGCCACAAGGGCCTTGACAAGTGGCGGTGTCCTTTTCCTGCATGTAGTGACTGGTTCTAACAGCCAGGAAACTCCTCAGCCTGTGAATATTCTGAAGGAGGCCGCAGAGCGCAGCGGGGAACTGGGCACATCTGGGTGCTCAGCTCAGGCCGACCGCCACTCAGCTGTGAAGGGGAGGTGGCCAGTCCTCAGGTGGGGCCCCAGTCCCCACCCAGAAAAAGGAGACTGGACCAGGTGAGTGTTGCCGCAGATGGTTCCGCAGTGGCATCGCTCTGGGCCTCGGCCGTCAGCCTCACGCAGCTCCCGAGCGCCTGCAATATGGCTGGTGAGCCCGAGGGACTTTCAACAGTTTTAATCAAAACTTCAACAGCCTTATGAGGTTACCATAGCCAACGACCCCTGCATCCGAGAGCTCGGGACTAGATCATTTTTTCCAAGTCCTACGTTCCAGAATTCCAATCACAGCCGTGGTCCTGAACATTCCACACGTGTTCAGACAACATCCTATGCCTACCATTTCTCTCCTGGCCACGGACACTGAACCATGACGTCGTCTACTTAACTGTCTCTACATTCTGAAGAGTGTTAAGGAGAAAATCTCTGTATTTATAATGATATTCTAAAGGGTCTCTTTTTTTTTTTTTTTTTTTTTTT
>NC_048233.1:46782643-46793847 GCF_002007445.2 Ailuropoda melanoleuca | reverse complement strand
AGGAAAGGAAGAAGAGAGGAAAGGAAGAAGAGAGGAAAGAAGTAGAAAAGATCTGTAACAATCCCCAGTACCACGGTGAATGAGATGGACAGAACGTGTCCGGGACTTTTATATCAACTAACAAGGCACACACTGAGCCACATCCCTGCTTTTTATAACTCGAGATTTGTCCCTTATTTCCTTCCAATTTAATAAAAATGAGCTCACGACAATCTCTCTGACCTTCCCTAACAGGAACGTTTAGGTGCCACGCTCACAGCACAGGACGCGACACTGACACGTCTGAGTAGTGATCAAAGGTCAGACGAAACTGGCTACTTGTTCCTGGTGGCTTTGTGGAAACAAAGATGCAATTCTTCTACCACGCAGGTCAGACGTCTGACTGAGCATCCAGTTTCCTCATGGGTCCAAGACGGGCCATGGAACACGCCAGGCACAGTGTCACTAAGGTGCCTGCGACACTGCAGATTTCTCCTGCGGTTTGGAGAAGTCACTTCCACGTTTCTACCTCTGTGTTCTCACCCACCCCATGCTCAGAAAAGACGGAAACTACTGCCTCCCTCGTGCAAAGTCTATCTGGTTTGGGAAAATTCCAGGAACATGAAAATATCATCAGTGTTCATCCCTGACAGGAAAACGCGGCAAGTACCATCAACCAGTGACTCACTCTTTAAAGGAGCCGTGGGCGAATTTTCCTCCTAAAAAGAGCCACGGCCTTCCCTGCGTCACCAAGGGCACCTATATTTCTGACGGGGATCACTGGGCGGGTGGGGCCCAGGCGCACGCACACCTGCAAGATGCGGGGCCTCTCTGATACGCACGTAGCCTGCTTATCACAGCCGCGTGCACACACGTGCCCAGACCACAGCCTCTACCCCCGGGGGTGCACGATGGCAAAATCCCAACTGGTTACCCACGTAAGCTCAGTAATCACTTCATCTGGCATCAGGTCTAGCGCTGGCAAGGACAGGCCTGTCACTCAAGGCTACACGCCGGCAAATGACAAACACGGTCTTGGGGACCCAGGTGCACCCCAGGCAAGGGAGGGAACATCTGCGGGCAAGGGCATCGAGGACAGCGGAGCCCGAGGTCTTACCTCGAAGTGTTTTCATGTGCTGAACGGCCATCCTCAGCACAGTAAGTTTGTCTAATTTCCTGGACATGGCGTTGCACGTGGGCACCAAAGAAGCCAGTTCGTCGATGAAACTGTTCATTTTATCCCGACGCCTCTTTTCAATCTGACTGTGAGCCTCCCTGCACAACAGGAGAAGTGATTTCTAGAAAATGAAGCCAAGCCTCAAGGAGACAATGACAAAAATAAGTCATCACTGTTTCGGACCTTCCCCCAACCGGGCACATTGAGAATTTGCACAAGGCTTTGAGCTCGACTTTTCTACTCACGTCACCAAAAAAGTGGCCTCACTACCCAGGATCGGTGTTAGTTGTTTGTATGCTTATCTCATGCTTAGAATTAAGAAGAAATAGTATAAAAATTGTCTGCTCAGAGTAAACTGGATTGTTAAGGTCTCATTTCTTTTCCTCTCAGGCCCTGTAAAGTTGGATTTTAAGATGGGCGTGGAAGGAAAGAGAAGGGAGGTGGAGTGATCTCTGAGGTTTGTGAGGAGCCCGCTGTGTGGCCTGTCAGAGCCTCACTGACTGAGTCACTCGGTAACTAGCGCTGCCATCTTTGGGTCACCCACGACTCCGCCGAGATACGGCAGATGCTGCATCTGACCCAAGAGCTTCCTCTCCCTCCCAGGAGTGGCCGCCCGTCAAGGCAGGGGAGGCTTGCTCAGGCGCACACGCTCTCCCTGACTGGTTGGTCCCTGCCATTTGTGACTGTGCCCTATGGAGACGCATCGCCAGTGGAAATGTAGCTGCTGCCATAGCAACAAAGCCACCAAGAGGGACCTCCCACCAAGGCTAGGCTGTGCGGGGGGAAGCTACAAGTCTCAGGCCAGTCGAATTCTGCAGCCCTGGTTCTGTGTCATGACAGCCTCAGATGGCCCTGGAGCCACAGGCAGGAGAGCAGAAGACCCACATGGATGGGGTCAGCAAGTGTGGCTGGAGGCAGGAGGGACCAAGTTAGACAATCTACTCAAGGGAGCAGGCAGCCCCATGTCTGGCCTTGCGGTGCAAGAAGGGCCGCTTTGAGAGGCAAGGCCCAGCCCAAGAATGGAATCACTGAGCCAGATCACCTCTGGAGGGCCCTGCTAGAAACAGCCAGGGAAGAGCTTCAGCCTTGAAGGGCTTTCTGCTCCTTCCAAAGTCCCCTTCAGGCTAAATGTACTTAGATAGCCAAGAGTGAAGGCCAGCTCAGTGTGGAGAGGACACGCGGCCCACGGCCACATCAAGCCAAGGCCCCCACCCCCACCCCCGAAAAGACGCTTAGACTGACAGGGACCAGACCCATGGAGCCGCCTCAGCTGCACCCTGAGCACCTAGAACCAGGACCGTTTACAGACAGGTCCATGCTTACCTTGCATTTTTTATCCTTCCTGGGTGCTCTGTGTATTCTAACCTGGAGGGAAGGGGGCAAATAAAGCAAAAAGATCAAACACAATCCCTGGGAGACTAACGGCAAAGTTACACATCTCTCTTTTCTTCCCAGCTTCATTCATTTCCCCACTTAATCCCTGTCATCTCCCTCAATACACATAAACACTCTCGTTAGCCGCACTGGGGGCAGGGGGCCGGGCAGAGCATTTTGAGCCCCGGGCTCACAGCCTCCTTGCTTATCCCCAGTCAAGGACACAGGCGGGACCTGCACCAAGTAACAGAACAGATAACTATGCAAGGAAAATAGCTAGCAGGGTGAAGGTCGTGACTAGGTTCGTGGTACCTTCCGTGAGGGTCGTCTTTGTCTGTGTCCATGCTTTCTCTGAAAAAACAAGAGAGAATGTGAGTATTTGTTACTAAAGACATACAAAGCAACTTCTTACAACATGGAAGGCTCTCATTTATCCAGAAACCAAATAATCAGGAAGGTCAAATATCCACAGTATTGATGATTGACGCAGACTAGTCAAACACACACAGCTTGCCCCTACTATGCAACTAGGACCGGTTTTCCAGATGATTGAACAAAAGTTACATATGGTCACCAATAGAGTTTGCTGTTAACATATTTCATGCCGTATTTTGAAAACTGGAAATACACAGCATTTATGGAAATTCTTAATCAGTGTATCCAAATAACTATAATACCTCATTCCCCTCGTCATTCTGGATAAATGGAGTTTATTCTTTGGCAAAACATACCAAGCCTCAAATATACGTGTGCATACATATATATTTGGTGTGGGGGATGAAGTGAGGAGGGGAGACCAAAGAACTCACAAAGCAGCTTTGAGCAGAGTCCCGAGGTAGCTTTTCAAAGACACAGATACACAATGTTCTGGTTCTCAGCCAGGTGGGAACACCCGAGGCTCGAGGAACCGGGGGAGAGGGCATGAGTGGGGCTGAGGGGCATGGAGCCCTGTTTGGCCACAGAAGGTCCTGGGGTCACAGCAGGGAACTACCTCCCTTTTACAGACTCCAGAGACTCGAGTTTCACAGCACCTCACGGTTCAGTAGAAAACAGACTAAAATCCTCCAAGGAAGGCGTTCCAAATCCCCCTGGGGTCAGCTCACACCCTTCTCCAGCCCCTAAGTTTATCACCAGGAGGACACGGCCTGGCACCTGGACCTCTCTTTCTCTTTTATACTGTAAGAACAGAGGAGTATGGCCCTTCACACAATGTAGTCTCAAGGGCAAAAACAACTTTCCTCAGGAGCACTGAGTCATAGCGTGGGCATTCTAGAATAGGGGTTCCCAACTGGAAGCCCTTGGTTGCCTCCCCGGAAGAGAGCTTCTCTAGTTAGTCCTAAAGAGCAGAAGGCAGGACTCAGGCCACAGGGGAAAACCAAAACTCTCTCCCCCCTTTTGTCTTGGCTTGTATCTGGTCACTGAGGCCAGTCATCCCAGGGGAAGAGAGCTCCGCCTGACCGATCAGACACATTTAGCACATTGAAATGACAGGAAAAGGGATGAGGGGTGCGTAATAGGGTCTCCAGGAATCACAGAAGATTTGTAAACGGGGTCCATGAGGGAAACCTGGAGGTCTTGGGTGGGGACAAGATTGGAAACCACAGGTTTAGATAGCAAAGGTCTTAGAAGGCACCAGTGACTCCATCCACCCAAAACAAGTGGTCCGTGGAAAACATCTCCTGGCCTCCCTGTTGGGGAGGGACTGCTCCAGAAGAACCCGCTCGGTCCTCACAGCCACTCTCCATCCCCTCGGCGTTGGCTTGCTCAACCGTCTGGGATCACTTACACACGAGTCATAGCACCCCCTAGTGGGCATCGGGCCTTCAGCCCTTGTGCTCCCCAAATTCGACCTGTGAACTTCAGCAGAAAGGACATCTGCTGTGGGGGAGGATTGCTCCTTGGAGCAATCCCCTCATTAAACAAAAGAAAACCTCTTAAGTGGACATCGGGATAAGATTCCACGCAGTTGCCTCAACAAAACAAACGTGCCTTTGAATGTTCTAGGCGGCAGTCCATTCCCTGGGCATTTGTACAGATACACAAGAGTTGACTGAAAGTGTGAAAATTTCTTACTCAAAAGAAAAGTCATCACGTCTAAAAAGAAACAAAAATACTATTTAATAAAACAGGTACAGGCTAATTTGAATAATGTTTCAGGGCAATACCCATGTTCCTACAGTGCTCTCGGAGACGGCCTGCACGTGCTCCTTCCACAAGCAACTGAGGGTGTCCTCAGAGCCAGCCTCAGGCCAATCACGGAGATTACATCCAGAGCCTTAGCCATCTTGCTCAAAGGAACCAAGGAGGACAAAGGTAAAGGGTGAAAGGTAGACCCTGGCTTTAAGGCTCTTCCTTTTCCCTTGACGTGGAACAATTTGGGGACAGGAGGGGGGATGGGAGGGTCTCAGCAGTGCTGGAGGCTTCCTCCTGCTCAAAATTCCGGGGGGGAAGAGAAAAGCAAAACAGAACAAAACAAAAACGAAACCCACTGTGGGGTCACCTAGATTTGGATCTGTCAGTTCCATCCCTTTCCACAAAGAGGACCCCTTCTTCCAGGAGGAGCAGCAGTTGGCCCCTCGATGTGCCGGGAATGGACACCAAGGTTAGCCAGAGGAAGAAGAGCCCAGAAGGCCTTACTGGTAGTCGGTAGAGCTGCCTTTCCGTTTGCGGTTGCAGTCCATGGCACTGGTGCCGAGGGGGCTGGACAGCAGGTCGGTGGGGCCCGGGGACATGAAGTCACTGATTGTCGAAGAAATGTCCATTCTCTGGTCAGCCATTGGAGGTCTGGAACTGATACAAGGAGGCACAAAGTTGATTTCTACAGGCTCTTCTACTGTGGTGGGGGGCCAGGGTGGTCCCGTGGAGGGTCGGGGTACTGCTCTACTGCACTAACACTGCCCCCCACCCGGCCAACTGGAATAGGGACCTGGAGGGGTGGAGAGAGGAGCAAACATGTTTTTCTTTTTCTTTTTCTTTTTTTTTTTGACTTCATTTCTCTGAGAGAGAGAGAGAGAGCGCGCAGAAGTAGGGGGAGCAGTAGAGGGAGAGGGAGAAGCAGGCTCCCCGCTGAGAAGGGAACCCAACATGGGGCTCGATCCCAGGACCCGGAGATCATGACCTGAGCTGAAGGCAGATGCTAAACTGGCTGAGCCGCCCAGGCATCCCCCGGCTCATCTTTCTGATGAAGACCCAAGTTCAGAGCAACTGGGTAGCTTCTCCTGGGTCCCCTTGCCAGGGCATGCAAGAATAATTCCAGAACCCAAGGCTCTAGGAGTTAGAGCCCAGTGCCCCTCACGGAGGGGACCAGATATTCTCTGACAGTTCTAATTTTATTTTCTTACTGTCCATAAAATAAATAGGATTTACTGCCTATCTTTGTTTTTTTGTTACGACTTTTGTAAAAGTCATAGGAAAGCAGAAAAGATCCTTTCTCAGACTGTGAGCCCCTCTCCGGAGCCAGGAAAATAGGGTCCCTGTCGGTCACCAGACCAGGCAAAGTCTGTCCTGTCTTCCCTGACTAGCCTTTGTGCCCAGCATCCCCTGCCAGGAAAACCTGCATCAGGACATAAAGGCACCATAGACCAACTGCAGCACATTTTGAGAATTCATGTTGTATAAGTGTGGCATCAGCCGGCCCAAAAAGAGGCTGCCGAGGACCTTGCAAGGGACTCCGAGTCCAAACCAAGTTGAAGAGGGCCGCGTGCTGCCCACAGACAGGCTCCCAGCTCCACGCCACGGGACTGGTACGGTCACTCCCACTCTCTGGGCTCAAGTTCCTTCATCTGCAAAGCAAGGGGGACGGTGAGCTCAGTTCCCCGACTGCGGTGCCGCCCACGGATGGATGCACCAGGGCTAGGTGTGGGCCCACTTTCCACTTTCACCACCCCTGCCGGAGCGGGCATCTCTGTGCTCTAACCGCAGGCACTACAGCTATTATTCTCAGTCTAAACGTCTAAAAGCAGGACAAAAGGGAACACACATGGTATGTCTCGGTACATTATAGAACATGGCTGCCAAAAAGCTCCGATAATTTATACTCCCAGCAAGAGCTCCTGTCAGTCTGAAGGGAAGCACAAAACCCCATTGGTTTTTACTTGCATTTTTAAATGATTACAGATGGTGTCCCTATGTTTATAGGCATTGCTCTGGTTTCCTTTGTGCCCACTCATGTCCTGTTTTTCTACCATATTTTCTTCAGTATGGATGGGCCTCCTAACTCATGTTCACCTGCGCACCTGAACCTGGGGGGAGAAAAGCACACAATGAACTGGCTGCTCTCACTTTCCATCCACGACCTCTCACACCTCCGAAGCCAGGGCTGCCCCGTGATCCTCGACTCCCCTGCTCCGTTTATTCCCCCCCTCTGTGACCAAGAACGTCATACCCTCTCTTTTCCCCTCAAGCCTCCAACAGCTCCCCACCCTTACTCTCAGCAGCTACTTGGCTTTCTACTCCACTGAGAAAAGGGAGCATGTCCATTGGCCCACCTAGATGCTGCTGGTCAGAACAGCCCCCCACCCCCCATGGTGGGGACTCCATCGTCTCTCACCCCTGAAAACCATCACCCTGGAATTCTCTCCCTGCCACTCATCGTGCACCCTCCACTTTCCCCACCCTACTGGATCACTCTTGTTTAGATACAAACAACCCTCATTTGGGGGAAAAACCACACACTTTTTTGAACTCCATTCCCTTCTAGTCAGTACCCCAGTTCTCTGTTTTCAATTCTTTCCCTCTTACTCATGATAAACCAACTCAAATTGGGCTTTTGTCCTCATCATTCCAACAGAACAGCCTCCGTTATGCTCCCCAGTGAGCTCCTCGTTGCTAAATCCAGTGACTGGTTCTCCATTCCCTCCCTACTTGCCCCAACCCGACATCTGCTAGAGCTGATCTGTCCCCTCCTTGTGGTCTCTTGGCTTTGAAGAGGCCACCTCCTCATTGTCCCCTTCTATCTCAGTGGCCACCCATTCCCTGCCAGTCCCTTTAGCAGGTTCCTCCCCCGCCCCCACTGCTACACGAGAGTCCTGCAGATGTCCTCAGACCTCTTGTCTATACCTACTCCCTAAGAGATCAGTCTAGATTCGCTGCTTCCAATATGACCTAGGCTCTGAGAACTCCCAAACTTATACCTCTAGCCTGGACTGCTCTTGAATTCCAAACTTAAAGGACCATTTCCCTGATGTCTCCCTTTGAATATACAACAGAGACCTCCAACTGAAACATCCAGACCAAACCCCTGGTTCTCCTCAAGCCAAGCGCCTTTGTGATGCTCGTATCAGTAAGTGGTACTTCTGAATGCTCAGGCCCCAAACCTAGAAGTCATCCTCCTTGCTTCCTTTTACAACCTGTACCCCAACCATCAGAAAATCCCATCAGCTCAACATTTACAAAGACATCCAAGTTTAACCACTCCTCTCCTTTCTCCTCCATATTCTGCTCAAAAGTCACTTTGGCAGTGAAGCTTACCTACAACCCCTCCCCCCCCCATCCTCCCTAACCATTCCCACCCTGCTTAATTTTTTTCCCATGGCCCCTATCAATAATCGACTGCTTTATTTACTAGCTTCCTCTTCATTAGACTATGAGCATCAGAAGAGCAGGGATTTTGTTTAGTTCACGACTCGCACCCTAGTAGCCTAGAACACTCTCTAGCATGTAGTAAGTACTCATTAAATAGATGTTGAATGAATATGTTTGTACATTAGGGATATTCATTCCTTGTCACAAGTCATAAATATCCTCCCCCTTTTTGCCTTTTAACTTGGCTTACAGTATCTGTATGGGATACTAAAAGTGACATGTTTTTTAAAAAAAGCCTTTTTTTCACCCCAAATATAAATATCCTCTTTACTCATATTTTGTAATTTATTTGGCTCTTAATCCATTTGGAAATTACTTTTGGTATACTACCTAAGGTTGGAGACTTCTTTCCCTCCAGTGGATAGGTAACCGTGCCACCATTTACTAGATCGGACATTCTGTTACCCACCATTTGAAATGCCCCCTTTACTGGTTTATTGTCTATTTCTGGACTTCCTATTCTGTTCCTTTGATCTAGTTACTTCCAATCCAGTACTACACTATTTATTATTGTGGCCTCATATTTTACTATTAGGGAGAACAAACCTTTTTCCTCTTATGACTTTTCATTTTCAGAAATTTCCTGGTTATTCCAATTTATTCTTTGAGAAGCATTTTATAATCATTTAGTCACATCAAAGGCCCTAACGGGCGGCTGCTAGAAGTTATCATTATCACGGACGGGAAGAGAAGTAGATCAGGGAGGAGTGCAGAGTCCTCCCCTCAGGGTCTCAGGAAGGCTTTGGGCCACCTGGCAGACACGGGGCGCCCCCTCAGGCCCCCACGCCCTCTTTTGGAACAGCCAGACTGCTGCAGGAGGTAGGCTCTCCCGAGTCTCAGGGCCGCGGGCAGAAACCACACTTCTGCAAGGACTACCGTGGAAGCCGCCAACGATAGCAGGTGGGGGCTGGGGGTGCGATTTTGTTACCTGAAGCGACAGTTCTTAGAGCTCAGATCCACCTTGGGAGGAGTAAGGGGCCACTGGACGTATGGGTCACCTCAAAGCGATTTTCATGTTTTGTAGTTTCCTTTCAGGCAGTCAGCTTCTTCCAGAAACCTACAGTGGGGCCCACAAGAGAAGAAAACCCACACAGGTCACTTGGGGGAGAAACACGGAACCACCCGCCATCCCAGCCTCCAGCCGCCTGCTCAACTACACTGCGAACACGAGCACGGAATCTGGCAGGAGAGCCTGCTATGAAAACAACGCCCCTGAAATGATTAAACATGGATTCTCAGACGCGGCCTTAAGAGAAAGAAGGTAATCGGACTTTTCATTTCTCCGACCGCTCGAGCGATAGAATAGCGAACATTTCTTGAGTGCGCGCTTGGCGTCAGGCACCGTAGATCCCGCTGGTTTTCTTCACTGTCTGGATGAGAAGACGGAGGCAGACAGACTCAAGGAGGACGCTGGCGAGGTCCCACGGCAGGAGGGCGCAGGGGCTCAAGGAGGACGCTGGCGAGGTCCCACGGCAGGAGGGCGCAGGGGCTCCGCAAGCCGCACCGCGGTCAAGGCCAGCCGCACGCTCTCCCAGGCGAGCCGCCTGAACGCAGACAAGCAACCAAGGAAAACGGGCCCCAGGACACGTGAAGTCAAACCCTACGTGCCCGGGCCCACGTCCGAGGGCGCTGGGAGCAAGGTAAGACGCCCGAGACCCGGGCCGGGCAGCCCGAGCGCCGTGCGGGCGCAAAGTCAGGGCGCAGTCGGAGGCGAGGAGGCGCCAGTTAGCAGAATGGCCTGCCGCCCTGCCTCCTGCCGCGGGCGGGACGGGGCTCTCCGCGCGGCCCTGTGGCCCTGTTGCCCCCGCTTCCCGGAGGAACTGGCTCTACGGGAAGAGGGCTGTGCCGCCGTCCTACTCCCTCCCGGCGCTGCCTTGAGGGGGCAACACTCAGGCTGTGAATGGGCCTTTCCTGACCTTTCTGCAGCAGAAGTCCTGGGGTGACACCTTCCACTGGCTACGTCTTGCAGCCCTTGGGCTACTTGTCGCTTGTGTCCAGGACTAGGGCTGCTCTTGGCCTCCCAACTCACTCCTCTCCACAGTCCGATTCAGACACCCTCCCTGCCTCGGGAGCTAGTCTGCACACATGCAAACCGCGTGACGGGATCTTGGCCTTCCAGTCCCAGGGAGCAGCCTACAGACCCCAAGTCCCCAGGACAGTGGGGCCCGAGCACTTGCCATATGCCCCCCCCCGCCTCGGTCTGATGCCCCACACAGGTCCCACGCTCTTCTCCAGCCCCCAGATGCGCACTCTAGGACCCACGTGGGCGCCCTCTCCTTCCCTCACCCCACTAGCCCTCTGACAGATGGACCCAGCCGCTCCCCTCTGTCCCCTGGCCACTGCCTCCATCCAGGCTGCTCTCCTCCTTACACTTGCCCCTCTATGCTCTGGTCACAGATAGGACACCCCCTTGTTTAAAACACTTCAGTGGCTTTACTGTGCTGCCCGAGCCTTCCAGAAATGCCCTACCAGGAAACAGCAAACCTCCACAATGGGCTTGCTCGCTTGCGTCCTGTCCCGTCTTGCCCTGGCCTGCCCATCTGACACCCAAAGCGCTAGGCCGCCTGAATACTTAAGTTCTCAAGAGCATGTGGCCTCAACTGCACTCACGCTGTTCTGCAGGCGTGGCTCCCTTGACCACTGGTCACCTGGTGAACTGCTGCTTTCCTTTCAATTGCCCTCTCCTCAGAGAGGCCTCCTGGCTCTGCTTGTGCTGCTCTGACCCTTCTCGTCACACCTGTGGCCTCTCAGCCCCCGCCCATGATCTCACTGTTAGGGGGCTCCCAGTACCACACCCACTCTTTCCCCCACTTCTCCAAAACGTAGATGAAGGTTCTCAGTACCAAACTCCATGTGAAATTTCTGCTTCGGACCAATTGTTCCAAGACTTAAAATTTACTTTATAGAAATAATGAATGTTAACATAAATTTTGGCACTATATTTTGCAAAACCAAAATCAGAAGGCCTTGCCTGGCTTTGGGCTCCCTGCTCGTGGGGAGTCTGCTTGCCCTCTTCCCCTCCCCCCACTTGTGCTCTCTCTCTTGCTCACTTTCTCTCAAATAAATAAACAAAATCTTTAAAAAAAAAAAA
>NC_048233.1:46773753-46782543 GCF_002007445.2 Ailuropoda melanoleuca | reverse complement strand
CCCCCCCCCAAAACAAGCATTCCTGGGGAAGGCCTGCGGGGAAATACGAAAAAGCAGTCTGAAGTTCCGGAGAGCCACAGAACCTGAACCAACACGTCGTCTCTGGGCTTCCTGGCAGGCAGGGCAGAGAAGGAAGCGTTCAGCCCTCACGCTGGCTGGGAAGCACTTCCTGTCAGTTCACGGGGACAGACCAAGTAGGCAGGGCTGTCGGTCGGGGAGGCTCTCTCAACGGGACCAGAGCCATGCGCTGCCGAATGGCTCTGAGGAAACCAGCCCTGTGAAAGAATAGATTGCTTCCCCTTTTAAAACAGGACCTCGGTGAAAGGCTGCCCCCCTCTTGCCCCTTCCCTCAGGGGTGAGAGCTGATGGTGTTCTGTTAAGACCACCCTGTGAAGCCCCAGGGTGTCACTGGGGCAGTGGCTTTTGATGATGTGGCTTAATAAGAGGGCACGGCTTGATGGAGGCTCGTGAGTGGGCACCCTTGGTGACCCTGTCTACTAGCTGTCTGCTTCCTGATCTGATTTGTGGAGCCATTCCGACAAATTCCCAGCAGGTGGCAGTCAAGTGTCTCGAGGAAGGAGAGCCCTCCTTGGCTGTGAAGCATAGGGAAGGCACAGGAGCTGAGTGGGAGAGAAAATAATTAGCTTATCGATAAACTGGTGTGTGCGTGGTGGGGTAAGGGGAGGAGAAAGAACGAGGGAGGCGGTGAGGCTTGAACCAGGTGCTGCAGAAGTATGCCTGGGGGACTGGGGGATGGGAAGTCCGCTCTGAGCCAGGGAGAGCAGCGCCGTGGCTGGCAGGGGCCCGGGGAGCCCAGTTTGTGGTACTTGTGTACCAGTCCTCCTGGCAGCTCTAGAGGCTTGGGAATCTCAAAATCAAACACAAAGCAAGGAGGCTGCATTTGGAAGCACATGGCTTGAAGGGCCAGCTCAGAGGGTCTCATGGGGGCAGGATCGGTAAATCCTGTGATATTTCGTGGATGAAAACAAGGTTGGTTCTTGTGGAAAAGATCTCCAATACCATCGATAGGAGGAGAGCCTACAGCATTCGGGTCTCCTGAGGGGCCACTGAGGGCTATGAGAGGGATTCAGAGACATCTGTGGACGTCACGGCACAGAGCATGCACCTAGCCCAGCGCGGTGCTTAGTAAATGTTTATGGAACGAATGTAAGAGACACTGTCTTAGCCCTCTGCCAAGTCTATCGCTGAAGTATAGGAAGGAGAACCTTTCTTCTTCTTTTTTAAATGTAGAGAATAAGAGAGCCTGGCCCTAAAGACGTAGGGGAAGAACACTGGCCCCCAAGAAACTTACTGCCTGAAGTTGAAGAAAGATCTGGAAAACATCTGCATCTTGTTCTAAAGGAAATGAAAGGATGCACTGCTGTTATTTCATAGTCAAACCCCCTCTGTGAGGGAGAGCAGAGTCAAAGATGGGGTGCCCTAGAAGGAGCTTTGAGTCTCAGGTTAGGGCCGTGTGGATGGAGGCAGGCTAGGACAGGCAGCAGGGGTGGCCCCAAGGAGGGCTGAGACTCAGAGAAGAAAAGGGATATATGCTTTCTTTGAGAATGGGGGCAAGGCTGAGAGACTATGGGAAGAAGATCGAGCGGGCACTTATCCAGAGTCGGTGGACCAGGCTGTGAGGCCCCCAGGACCTCCATCAGCAGGAGCTGGGCAAGGGCTTCTGTTCTCCCCCTGGCAAGGGGCAAGCAGGGTATGGATGAAAGGGTGAGATGACGGGCACATGGAAAGGGAGGACAGGGCACTGGTGAGTATAGTGCCTCTGGAGCCAGACAACCTGGGTTCAAATCCCAGTTGTGCCGCCTACGAGCTGTGTGTCGTGGGCCAGTTCCCTGACCTCTGGGAGCTGCAGCTTCTCACCTGTAAGAGGAGGACGGGGCCTCACGGACTGAATGAGCTCCGTATCTGAAAAGCACTGAGAATGCTCGTCAGGTTAACTGTGCTCGTTGAGAGGGATGCCTCACGCTGGTGGGAAGAGGAGGGGTAGAAGGCTGTGGAAAGGTAAGCTTTGAGATCAAAGAAAACAAACTCAGAAGAGAAATTTTGAAATGAAGGAGCTCATAAATGGTAAGAGCCGAGGATGTGGGCTTGGCAGTGGAGTGCTGGCAGTGGGACATAAAGGCACTGAACACCGAAGGGATCCAGGACGGCGGGCTCTGGGGACCTCGAGGGAGTCCACGAGGGGCCTGGGGAAAGGCTGGAGAAAGGGACCTGGGGCTGGGGCAGGGAGGGGGGCTGGAGAACAGCCCAGAGGCCAACGTTTTACAGCAGGAAGCACTGAGGACTCCTAACAACTGGAAGGCTGAGCAGTATTTTGAGTCCAACCCCTTCGTTTTACTTGAATGAAACCAAAATACAGAGAAATAGCTCCTCCTACAGAAAGCTGGGAATAGGATTGTGAGAAACGGAAGTCACTGGGTGATAATAACAGAACCTTGAAGCTGCCCAGGAAGGTGAGACGGAGAGGGCACAGGACAGTGATTTCCCTACAGAGACGGACACCACAGCTGACAGCTGCCACCCTGGGGGCTCTGGGGTGAGACAGCGACACCCCAGAGGTGTTGGGGTACAGGGAGGTCGATGCCCCCCTTACAGCCCACCTACCGTAGGTTTTGCTCACAGGGACGGAGGCCTCAGATGGCTACCACGGGCCTGAGGCCCTAAAGCAATCCATCCAAGGCCGTTTCCTGAGTACCCACATATGCCAGGTCATTTGTACAGGGAGAGAGTAGAGAATTTGGGTAAATTTCCACCGCAAATTGCATGTGGCAGTCAAATTTCAATTGAGGACAATGTTGTAATAATGAAGACACTGTTAGTGTGTGCGTCCACATTCATTCATTACTCTTTCAACAAATATTTGCTGAGGGCATCCAAGTGCCAGGCACCGGTCCCCACAACAGGACTGTGGGTGAAGACACAAAGATCCTTGTCCTCATCTGGTATACGTTCTGGTGAGGGAGGCAAGCAAAGGAGACGAATAAGTAAACGACACTGGGAGGTGGTGAGGGCTAGGGAGAGAGGTCAGAGTCGGGGCAGGAGGAGCTCCAGAGATGGAGGCAGTCAGGATCTGAGGAGGTGAGGCGTGGAGGGAGGAGCACTCCAGGCCAGGAAGAGCCGGCACAGAGGCAGAGAGGGAGCCGCGGGGCATCAGGGGACCAGCCCTGGACCAGGGTGGGCCCAGACCACATGGTACCTCGCAGCCCCTGTAAGGGCCTTGGCTTTGACTCTGAGCGCAATGGGGGGTGACAGGCTCCCACTTGGGGTTGAGCCTGGCTGCAGGGTTGAGAAGAGATTGTGGGGAGGGGGACCTGTGTGTGGAGGCACATGTGGGGGCAGTGGGTCTGTGTATGCAGAGGCCCGTGTTGAGTGTGCATACCTGCCTGCATGTGAGCTTGCACATGCGTGCGTGAGAGTGAGTGTGCGTGTGCATGCGTGAGAACGTGCACATATATGCATGTGAGCTGCTGGCAACTTCTGGCATATTCTGGGGGAACAGTGAACCGGGCTTCCTGATTTTTTCCGGCATGAGGGGCAACAGCTGGTCCATGAACTGCACAAAGGCCCCTGGATATGGGGGCCGCAGGGGGTGGAAGTTCAACCTGAGCTCCACCTGCCAGGCTGCATGCCCGGTGTGATAACTCTGGTGCCCACCTAGCGGCCAGCAGCTGCTGTCGGGGAGCTGCTAAGTGAGCAGCCCGTGAGACGTCTAGGTTACAACACAGACTGCACGGCCACCCGCCCATCTGGAGCGGAGACCACCTCCCGGTTACTGAGTGTCAGTCATGCTGAGGATGGTGCTAGCCCGGAGGGGGCTGATTTAGTCTTTATCCCGACCTTTCAGGAAAGGCATTATTGTCAACATCCTGTATAAGATGGCACTGAGCCTCAGAGAGGTACAACCACTTGTCTGAGATCACACAGCCAGGAGGGGGAACCGGGAACCAACCCTGATGCACCCAACTCGAGAGCTGGGCCCCCACACATGCTCTGTGTCTTCAGGGACTCTGCGGAGAAAAGCAAAAGCTCTGTCCCAAGTAGGAGAAGTAGGGCAGGGCCAGGGTGTGCCCCTCCCACCTCCCTCCTACAAGGCCAGGATGTCCAAACACGCCGCAACGACCCAAATCGACCAGAGCGCTGGGGGAATGGCCTGTGTGCTTAACAGATGGTCCTTCTGTTTCAACTCGCAACAACTGGAAACCTTTCTGAAACGCACTTGCCCGTCCTGGCAAGCACCGTTTGAGGAAGACGATTTAATCTTGCGATGAAGCTCAAGGCCTTCCTCCAGCACCCCAGATCTCAGATGTTGTTGTGAGCGTGTCCTGACCCCAGGGATGACCCTGCAAGTTCCTCTCTTAGCTCAGACAGAATCAACTTGTTTTTCATTCCTACGCGAGGAATTAAACAATTATTTCAGTGATTTCAGTTTCATTTCTCTGAGCTTTGCTTACTGCAAGGGAGTGTTACGTGTCCAAGGATGTGAAAAAGCGTGATTTTTGAGAAAATATTCAGTGCAAGGATCACAAGAAAAGTAACAATGCAAAAGCTGTGGCAGCAGAAACTGCACACTGGGCTGGGATTTTGTGCCAGTCAGTGTTGTTTCATGTAGTTTTCAAAGCAGTAACTCATTCTCAGAGACTTAGGTAAATTGCCTGAAATTCTTAGCTCATGAGCAAAAAAGCCAGGATTCAAGTCTGAGTCAAAAGCTCTGTGACGGGGAAGGACTATTATCCTTTCCTAATTAAACAAAACAAAACAAAAATAAAAACCTCCTATGAATCAATAAAAAGACAATACCTCAGTGGAAAACTAAAGAATAGGAAGAGGTAATTCACAAAATTCACACAATTAATTCGTGCAGGCAGAGGCCACAGAACAACATGATAAAGACCAGGGAGGCTGGCTGGTTCTCCTTTCTCTAAAAATCTACACATGGATGTTAAAAGAAAAAAAAGTATGTGCAGGTGGAAGTGGTGGAAAAAAAACCAGAAACGGCAAGATGAAGAGAGATGATGAAAATCATGTTTCAGACTCTTTAAGATGACATATTTTCTAAAAGGGACGGGGGAAACATCAAAACACCTTATTTCTCTGACAAAGGATGCTATTAAAAATTCTGACTTCCATTACATATTCTTATGTAAAAGGACATTTTAAGAAAAATGAAACCATATTTTTAAATTTAATTTTTATTTTTTTATTAAAAATTTTCCCCCCTAGGGCCTGGTTTAAAGACTCATAAAGTTCTACAAGGCTATTGGAAAAATATCTGTCCCCAGGTTCTCCTGCCCGTTCCCCGCCCATTTCCAGAGGTAACATGTTACAGGAAGCACCTCCACATTTCTGAACAACAGCTTATGGTATCACTCCACGATATTCCAGTTTCAACCAGGATCTATTCACTTCTCACCACGGAAGAGGAAAAGGCACCTCTTTTCCATTATGTCTGTCATTATAGGCACACAGAGGAAACTACCCTCCCATTCAGCCAACAAAGTTACATAATTATTTGCGGTAGATGAATATCGGCTTTTATATTTACTATGATCACGTAAATCCTGGGCTCAGTGGAGCCATGGAGGATATTTTGACCCTGTTCCTTTGTTGCATACCTCTCTGGTTCCTTTTAGTTGTTAATCCTTTCTAAAATTAAAAAAAGCATATATGTATATATATATTTAAGCAATCTTCCTACATTTGTCTAAGTCTCCCTTCAACTTGTTCAAAGAAGCCATTTCTTTTCATTTCAGGTCTATTCTAGGGTTTCTCCAGCTAATTTCTAAGCTAACTCACACACATGCATGTGGGCACACATACTCCCTCTCTCATACTTTCAAAGATTCAATACAAATATTTTTAACATTCTTCTCACCCTCTTGAAACCTGTAAATAATATAACCTACCAACACTTATCATTTCAAAAACAATCAACATAATACCCATAACTATAATACAAAGAAGTAAGGAAAAGTAGTTAAAATCAGATACTGCATACAGAGACAATATGCAAATGTTGGGTACAGCTACTCTAAAAGACATGATGAAAGATATAATGAGGTGCTTGGGCCTATGTATAACGAACAGGTAAACCTCCTATGCTTGGTAGTTGTGTTCCTGGAAAATTCAGTATATATTTAAAACATGCAAAAATTGCGTGTGTTTATGTTTAAAGTGGAGTCAGATCCCAGGCTCGGATAATTGTAAACAGAGTTCCACCTGTTCCACCTACATGAATGCCCACTGGGCTTCAGGAGGTTGTGTAGGAAGTTGGACGATTCTTTGTTCTCCATGGGTTACATCTAGCAAACATGCTTCTCCCCAGACAGCCCTGTCCTCCGTCCCTGTTGACAGCCAAATCGCTCTACTCATTCCCAAGATGTCCTATAGGGGGCGCTACGTACCTATTCAGAAACTGTAGTTGGTTCAACTCTTAATCTTTTCTACAAAGGGGCAAAGAGAGGTTAAGATATTTACCCAAAGCCATATAGGAAACCAATAGCAGTCAGGACTAGATAAGGAGAAGGGGTAGAGAGGGGAGGAGAAAGGAAATTATTCTAATATTCATATTTATTAATTGCTAGACATCGTGCCAGCTGCCTTTTGTTAGGCTCCCACAGTATCTTGTCTAATCCTCCTAACCTTAGGGGTTAGTTCTATTACCATCCCCAATTTTCAGATACAGACACCACATTTCAGGGAGGTCAGGTCCTTGCTCAAGGCCCCATTTTTGGTAACAACAGAATTAGATTTTATCCAGTCCTTTCTCTATTGCTTTAAGCTGCTCTCCCTCCAGGTCTCTGGGCCCACACCTTGGGGACCAGGTCCCTCATTTCGCTACTTAAATCTCTAGGAAATAGAACTGGGGTGCAGGCTGTCTGAAAAGCAATGAGCAAAAAGAAAGATGGTCCAATCCCAGCTTCTCGGCCCTTCGGGTTCAGCCAGCGTATGGCCTGTGCCCAGGGGTTCCTGAGCATAGGAAGCAGAGTCTTGATGAAGTCATAGACTCCTGCGGGAGCCCAGCCTGACCTGCCGGGGGTCAGGCCGGGACAACCAACGTGACCGCAGGGACTTTTCCTGCCCCGGAAGGCCCATGCCTCCACAGTCCACACTCCACAAGGTGGCAGGCAGCCAAGGGGCTGGAGCCCACACCACAAATGCAGAAAAGGCCAGACAGTGAGCGAGGGCTTGGTCACCAAACCTGGAGGTGTCAGGTGTGGGGAACATTCCAAAACAGTCATTACAGCTTCACGGCATGTCTGCCTCTGCTTAATTAACCTCCAGATCGTCCCTCTGAGAAGACAGTGTTATTTCCACCTTCCAGAAAAGGAAACCGAGACCACAAGTGACCGGCTGCTCGTTACACAGCTGGTGAGGGGCAGGGCCAGCCCTCCAGCCCAGGCCAGATTGGCCCCGACCTCCTACCTCTCCTGCGCCTCTAAAAACCCTTCCTGATTTATGCATTTCAGAAAGATGTGGATGTGGCACTTACCATCCAGCTTTGTCGGGCAGGTGGGCATCACCCCATAGGTGGGCCCTCCGCCCCCAACTGCCGGGGCTGTCCTGCGAGACCGAACACTGGGTCAGGCCCTTGAAGAAGGGGTTCCGTGGACAGTCCTTAGGCACCTTTCTCCCTCTGCTTTCTGGCCACAAAACCGTGACTAAGCACTTTCAAAAAGGAACCCATTGCATCAGACTTCATGTTCAGGAAAAGAAAATACACATAGCTCGTATCTGTCACCCTGATCTAAATGGACCCCATGGGGCCTGGCAGCGCCCGGATGAACCCATTTGTTGATGACAGTGCGCAGGCCTCTGCCCCGCAGTCCTCTGTGTGCAAGCAATCTCTGAGGAGTGTCCACAGAAAAGGGTTCGACTCGGGCTCCGGTCAAACGATTTCTTGCAAACTAAGTCAAAGTAGGGCCAACCCCAGCCTCATGCACCACGAGCTTACTGTGAGCACTCAGGGTGCGAGACAGAACAGCCCCGCAGCTAAGAGCGCAAGCCAGACCACCTGGGTCCGCAGCTGTGCCCTGCTGCGTACTGGTGTGGCTCTGGACAAGAGCGCACCTCCGTTCCTCAGTTTCCCCATGAGTAAAATGAGGACGTTGACAGTACCCACCTCACAGAGTGGCTGCAGGCGGTAACAGAGACACTCATGTAAGAGCTCAGAACCGCACCTGACACAAGATAAGCACTCAGTATTGCCTGTCGCTAAAATGAGTATTGACTGTCCTGTCACGGAAGGAATGGCTGACAGCCCTGGAGAACAGAAACCCTAGCAAGGGAGATCAAGGGGGTAAGGAAGGGGAGGGGAAGGGGTCCATGAGCACTACTTCCAGACTTCAAAAGCGGAAGCATGCCACACCCACGGACCTTTGTTCTGTATTGCTACAAAGGGCTAGCCTAGGTCAACGAGGAAACTGAGCCAAAGGCAGATTTCGATTAGAATAAAGTAGGATTTTCAAACGGGCAGACACGTCCACAAAGAGGGAGCAGGACGCCTGGTGCGTGGTTCCTGAGGGGGCTAGGGGCCTGCCTGCCTGTCATGAACAGCCCATGGGGTTTACCTGCACAGGAGAGCATGGCCAGGGGCAGTGACCTCCGAGGCCCCTTCCCACCGGACCACTCTATCGCTCTGATAACGAGCAAGTAAGTGCTGATAGCCAGGGTGCGGCCGATCGCCCGAAGGAAGCAGGAGGGACTTTGGACTGTCTTAATGAACACAGTCTTCAGGACTTTCACTTCATTGTCTCAGAACACCATGGGGGGGGG
>NC_048233.1:46767214-46773653 GCF_002007445.2 Ailuropoda melanoleuca | reverse complement strand
GGGGGGGGGTGGCAGGGGTGGTTATGAACAGCAAAGGCTCCACGAAACTCCAAAGTGTTTCCTGAACACCTGCTGGGTGCCTAGCAAAATAATTTCGAGAAAGCGTGAGATGAGAAAGCTGTGGCAACAAACTAGCAACATTTTCTTACTTGGGAGAATTTAAAGACAGCATCAATTACTAAAGCCACCGATATTTGGGGCACACGATACGAAGCCGTCAGGTTGGCCAGCTCCACAGGCAGTGCCTTGGGGGGTGGTGTCGGTCCAGTTCACAGGCTGCTTCCCAGCCATCTCTCTGGCAAGGTTTCCATGTTCTTTACCTCCGAAACTTCTACTGACACAACCCCTTGACCCAGTCCTTGGTGTCCTGGGCTGAGCCGCACACGGGAGGAGATGTTGGGACACAGGGAGAGCGCCAGGAGCTGGGAACGAGGGAGAGGAAGGGGCTAATCTGCTCCCTGAAAACTGATTCGGGGAGTATCTTCCATCATGAAATACTATCACCTTTATAAACTACAAAAACGGAAAATATTTTAAAAAGTAGAAAAATTTTGTCAATGAAAAATGATCCGACTGTATAAAAACTATGACACAAATCCAAGAAAAAATACAAGATTCCGAGACTAAAGCTCATCAGTTGTTTCCCAGGTTTTCCTGCACAATCGTTCCTGCTAATGCCTCTGTTCCCAGCTCCGAGGACTCAAGAGCAGATCAGCAGCTGGAGGCACCAAAAGATTAAGGGAAAACAATTTATGGAGATGACACCAAGAGCCAGCCTATTCTTTGCGCCTCCTGGAAACGCCTGCGAGTATTTTTGAGAACTACTGTCTGCAGCGGTTAGGCACTTACTCGGCAGGAAGACAGAACATGTCCTCTTAGAGGAAGGTGCTAATACTCCACAGGCCCCAGCCCGGGCACATCGGGGCCCCAAGCTGCTGGATCTGCCAGAGCAGCCTCATTCCTCTCTGCCCAGCACGAACCTCCTCGGCCTAGGGGTTCCCGTCCCAGCCCGGCGCTGTCCCTCACCCTCTGGTTGGGGGGCTGCAGCTAACCCCACTGCTGCTTCCTCCCTGCAAGTGCTCCTCACCACTTGACCCTCTCCGTGCTGACTGCTACGGCCTTAATTAGGCCGCGGGCACCCCCCCTTCCTGGCCTACTCACGTCCTCTAAAACCACTGGCCTGCAGCACTGCCAAGAGGTGACTCTTCCAGAAGCTTCCACAGTCAGGTTTCTCTCACTCCTTCTGCCTCCTCCCAGCCGCAGGAGGAGACCTAACCCCCAGAGCGCTCTCTGGCCAGGCACCCTGCGGGGCCATCAGCCCAGGGCAAGACAGAGACAGGGCGCAGCTCCCAGGCCGGCTCTAGCCTAAGGATCCTGGCTGCCCAGAGGGCGGCACAAAGGATTCGGAGGGTCGGAAAGAAGCCACCGTGAGGAGTAGCTGGGAGCCCGAGGGGGACTGGGAACGGCCACACCGGCGCCACCCGCACGCCATCCCAGCGCGGGGCAGCACTCTGCAGCACGCGGCCCATCTGTCCCCGGCCCCTGCTCCAGCCTTGCACTCCCTCTGGTACTCCCACGAGATGTCCTCCACGATCGCTTTCAGGGCTCGTCCCAAAGCGCCAGACCCGCCTTCCCCAGCACCGCCACGCCGCCATACTTTACCTCCCCCAACGCTCAGCAAACTCGCGGCTCCTTCTTCCTGCAGAAACTTCACGGCATCCACAGAGCTTTTCCAAGTGGTTCAGAGAGCCGCTGACTTCACCTCTGCCTCAGTGTCCAAAGACACAGCTTCCCAAGTCCCCCTCTCCTCATCTCCCCCACTCGTCTAGCCAGCTGTTGGACCCACACGGCCCTGTCCACTTAAGCAGAGGGTGACTACTGGACTGTCTTGACGTCTGAGACTGCGAACCCTGCAGGGCGGAAATCAGATCTGTTGAGTTCACTGGCTCCGAGCTTGGCACGGGAGGGCTCCGCTAGGGAAGAGCACAGAGACCAGAGCCCAGCCTCGCTCTGCCCTGACTCGCTGTAGGGCCCTGGGAAAGCCACTCTCCTCTCCGGGCCTCAGCTTCCCCACGTACACTAAGATGTACTTGACCTCGGGGCCCCTGAAGTCTTGTCCAGTCTCAGACACTACGAGAACGCAGGCCACAAAGCACTGGATTCGTGTCTTTTATGATTATGTGGGTAATAATCACTCCGCGAGAAAGCACAGGACAGCTCCTTTGAGCGGCGCAGATCCGCCATTGCGACGAGTGAACTCCCTCACGCGGTATCGAGCGCTATGGGATGTGCTTGTATAGCTAAATATAATGGACAATGAGGAGTGGTTTTATCTGCCTTTGAGAACATAAGTACACTCTTCTATATTTATCCATTCCATCTCCTAATTTAGACAGTGTAGAACTTTTTCTGATCAGCACTCACTTGCCAATAATTTCGCTCTACATCTAAATGAAGAATAGGAGTCATATAAGTTCGCAGATTGAATGGATGGCTGATTTACAAAGCCCTTAAAATGTGGCTGCAGGCCGACGCTGGCAACCCCATAATTAGATATGGCATGCTCTGCGATGATGTATTTTTTACTGTTTTTTAATAACTCAGTTCTCCTTCTGGGATGAGGGGAAAAATGGAATTTGTTAAAAATAAATCGAGATTTAGTGGCTTTTCAGCCTTCTGCTGCTTGTTGCTCACAATATTCTATAAATAAAAGAAGCCCTGCCCTATAGTGCACTGTAAACACCCACAGACACTCAGAGCCAAATTCTTCCAATTATGACCCTGTGCCAGTTGCCAAGCTACTGCAAGGACCCACTTGAAAGGCGGCCATCTAGGCCATCTCCTGATTAAGCTGCTCGGCAGCGAGGAGGAAGGCCTGCTGCTTTGGCATTGTATCTAGTCTGAAATAATTGTTCCATTTTCTTGAAATTAAGCCCTTTCCTTGTGATCGAATTACAATTCCGAGGTAAATGAGAAACGGACCACCTGTCCATCCGTCCATCTGCCTGGGTCATGTGTGCGCAGGAGATCCTGGGCCGTCACATGCTGGGCTTAAATCAGGCGGCAGAAGGGCGTTCACGACAGCGTCTCTAACTGCACCGAGAAAATCAAGGTCAAATAAAAGTAGGTCAGCTGGGAACATGACAGGTGAGTCACAGGCAGCCTGCCCTTCTGCTCAGCACCTTTCCTCACTAATCAGTTTGGGTCCCTCGTGTTCAATGCAGCAGACTGAGCCGGTCACTTAAAAATCCATATTCTAACCCGGGAGGGACAGTATCGCGTGTCAGGCTGACGGCTCTGTGGTTCAAATGCCAAGGTGCGAGCTGGGATGGCGCGGCTGCCCGGCTTCCCTGTGGCCCCGACCAGCCTTACACCTCGGCAGGCAGAGAAGCAGGAGACTGCAGTGTGCCACGGGCTCACTGAGACAGAAATTACTTCCAGTTCCTTAGAAACCGGAATGCTCGAAGCAGCACTGGAGCAAAATGGGCTCCAGCTAGAAACTCAGCACCCGCGCTCCTCCCTTCAGTGTCAGCTCCACTGGGTGAGCACTCCTCTCGGAGCAAGAGGCCCTGAGCCGCAGTTCCAGCCCCAGATGCTCACACTCTGAATGCCGAGCCAGGGAGTGAACAAAGGCCACCTCAAAGGGAACGGATGTGTGCTCTGTGGTCAGATTTTCCAAACTCAAAACTGGGACCTATACTTCAAGGGGTAGAGCTTTTCGAAGCCGGAAAGCCTGGGACTTGGGGGGTCAAAAAGCATGCAGCCTCGTCAGACAGGTCTCCTCTGGCTGTCCAGTCTACAGTGGTCTTTCCTGGGGCTCCTGGGTGGCTCAGTCGGTTAAGTGTCTGACTGGATTTCGGCTCAGGTCATGATCTCTGGGTTGTGAGATCGAGTCCCCACAGTGGGCTCTGTGTTCAGTGGGGAGCCTGCTCGAGATTCTCTCTCCCCCTCTCCCTCTGCTTCTCCCCCTACTCTAAAATAAATAAATAAATAAATAAATAATCTTTAAAACTAAAAATAAATAAAAATAAAAATAAAGTAGCCCTTCCTGTGACTCACCCATCGCCTGTGGGTTTTCATTTCTTAATTTCTGAAATGGTCTCATTTCTTTGCGTCTCCTCGGATTAGAATGTGAGCATCATGAGAGCAGAGACCCCCCATGCCTTGGCCTTGTTCTCGAGGATTTCCAGAGCAGCTATAACGGTGACTGGCTCATAGGTGCTCAACAGATATTCACTGAGGAAAGGAATCCATGCCAAAGCTCCAGAAGAGCATTCTACGGACCGGTCTCCCTCAGCACTCACGGCGACGTGATGAGGTGAAATCATGACCTCTTCTGGAACAATGAGAAAACCAAGGCTCAGAGAGGGTATGTGTTTTTCCCAGGGCTGCACATCTAACGAGTTCATGGAGCTGGAATGCCAAACCAGGCGTGAGAAGTTCTAATCCTGGCTTCGAAGTGAGCATCTGTTGCTTTTATAATTTAGAAAAAGCAAAGGAGAAAAACTTCAGAGGAAAAACTACGTCTCAGAAAGAGCTTCACATCAAATGATCTAATACATGACAGATTTGGTTCCTGTGTCCCCAAACCTCAGCCCCACCTCTAGCTGCAGAGGGCATCGGCACCACAGCCCCCCAGCCAGGGTGGAGGAAGGGTTCGGGGGCCCCCAAGGTTCATTCCTGCCTTTCTGTGGAGCTCTGAAGACCAGGCAGGGAGGGGAGAAGCCACTGGCAGTGACACCCATGGCTCCTATCGCTGTTAGAAACAGGAGGCTTGTTCCATAATTTGCTGGAAAGGTTCCAAGGAGAGGGCTATGAGCAAGTTGGAAGACTGTAAAGTGCTTGGCATGTGCCTTCCCCCATACCCATACCTTGAAAACTAGAATAAAAACAACAACAACAAAAAATGGAAGCTTACTTTTTAAGATTGAAATACCAAAAATCTTAAAATTGAAAGTAGAGATTTTCATTTACCTGAATTTAGAACACCGAACCCCGCTGGAGCTAAGCATATGCACCTTTATAAGCTGTACATCACAGTAAAATAACTATTAGTCTGATATTTTGGGCCTGCTGTCTGGTAGATGCAGGCTATGGCTTGAATTGATGTACAAGTCAGCAGGTCAGTCTCATCAAAACGGCCAGCCATTCCAGTGTGTAGATACACTTCTCAAATACGGGAAGAAATGAAAATGGCAAATAGTATCAAGAAAACAGGTTTTTCCAAATGCTACCAGGATGGCCTAACCACCTGGGAATACAAACATCCTACAGACGCAGAGAGCCCTTCCTGACTGTGAATGAGAAGGGGTAAGATGACAGACGAGCACATAAGCTAACCTTTTGATTCTGAATTTCTGAGCTAGAATTCCTGGGTGGGCTTCAGGGCAAATGTCTCATGAACAATGTGGATTTTATGAGAATCTATCATGTGCATTTTTTGGAGAAAGGCTCCATAAATGTCACCGGATTCACAAAGTGATCTGTGACCCCAAAAGGCAGGGACACCCCCACCATCCCTTTCTGCCGCCACTCCTGTTTTCTTTGGACAATCCTGTGACATAAACAATGACATGGGGAGCCCCCCTGGCTGGCAGAGTAGACAAGATGACATTGACCATCAGGGAAAATTGTCCAAGCTCTTGCCTGAACAGCCCAGCCACTGGGACTGCTCAGGTCAATGACTGAAATGAGGTCACTGGCTGGAAGGGACAGAGGAACTGCTGTTCAGCTTGAGCCCCGTGCCCAGGCACAATCAGAAAAGACCAAGAGAGCAACCTCAGGGACAGAAAGTCTTAGGCAACATGAACTTGGGAGCAACAGCCTGGGACAGGAGACAGAACAAGGGCTCGGCAGCCAGGTAGGGCTACATTCAATCCTGACTCCACCCACGCACTAGTCACGTTGCCTTGAGACTTGGGCCTTGAGGGATGATGACGATAACGATGACAATGATGGCGATGATGACGACAATGGCGATGACCATGACCACGAGACAATAATATCTACGATAAGCTATTACTTACTGACAGCGCAAAGTCTAGCGTATAGCAGGCAAACGCTCCTATGCTTATGCAATACCGTATGTTGTTTATTTTCCACAGTGACACATGACCCCTCTCTAGATTCTCTCTATCTTCTAGAGTGGAAAAAGAAGGTTAAAGAGATTCAGTAGCATGCCCAAGGTCCACAGTTAGTGGAGATTCAAACCTGGGTCTGTTGGACTCTAAGCCTTGCTCTTAACTACTAAGCCCCACTGCACTGCCAAGTCTCAGTTTCCTCATCTGTAAAAAGGTTAACCACACTCACCCTGGCAGGGTGGGAAGGGGAGACAGAATGCATGTGAAGCGTTTAACACAGTACCTGGCACCCAGGAGCTCTCCGGCGTAGCCAGTAATGTAATGTAATGTAATGTAATGTAATGTAATGTAATGTAATG
>NC_048233.1:46752832-46767114 GCF_002007445.2 Ailuropoda melanoleuca | reverse complement strand
CAGGCAAAAAGTTACACACGTCTCAGCCTCGCTGGGGTCTCGCTCCACCACATTTGGAGTCGGAAGACCTGTGCCTACGGCACTGCTCCTGACCAGCTGTGCGACACTCCATACGGCAGATCTTTGGGCCCGAGTGTCCCCAGATATAAAGACGGGGAAGAGGGGAGCATCTGTTTCCTAGAGAGGTCGCAGGGAGGGATGCTATGAGATAATACATGCGGGAAGAATCTGTCCATGTAAAAGGGTGTTGAGATGTAAAGAAGGGGTGCTGGGAGCCTCAGGTACCTCACCACCTCACCTGCTGCCTTCCCCTCCTCAAGTGTCCTGGGCTGAAGCCTGGCACTCCCTGCTGCAGCCCGTGTAAATGCCGACCCAGCCTCTGTCCTGCGGGCTCTAGGGAGAGCCCAAGCTGCCCTGGGAGAGCCCTGGAAAAGGAAGCTATGATCTGGCTGTTACTCTTCCAAAGGCTACCTGGCACAACTGCAATCCTTAAATATATATTTATTATTTTTTTGAAGATTATTTATTTATTTGAGAGAAAAAGAGAGGGAGAGAGAATGAGTAGGGGGAGGGGCAGAGGGAGAGGGAGAAGCAGACTCCCCCGCTGAGCAGGGAGCCTGATGTGGGGCTCCATCCCAGGACCCTGAGATCACAACCTGAGCAGAGGGCAGACGCTTAACCGACTGAGCCCCCCCAGGTCCCTCGTTAAGTAAGTATTTAATAATTAACTTGGCTACAACGGCTGAGGAACATTTTTGTCAGCATGTAGGATAACCGGCACCAAAATCAAAATATGAAACTCATTTCATTAAACCTATAGACGAAGACAAATGTGTCATTTTGATGGCGTATATGTGACTTTTTAAAGTTTACTTTTCTTATATGCGTTCAAGCAAAAAAAACTAGATTATTAAAGCCATAACTGGATACTCCTGGGAGGGGCGTGAATGGAAGGGCAATGAGAGCAATATTAGTTCAAACTTTAAATGCAAACTATTTAAGCCAGAAGTCCCCCTTCTTGGGATCTATACCACAGACAATCTCGCGCAGAAGTTCACAAGAGGGCGAGACCACGGCTGCAGCAGCAGTGGACGCAATAGCCAAAGATCGGAACCTGGGTGCCTGCCAGTACAGGAATGATGACATCAACTTGAAATGTATCCATACTGTGGAGTACAGCTGTCAGAACGAGTACGGTATATTTACCTGTACATACCGACTTCAAAAGCTGACCATAATAATCAGCAGTTGGCCACTGAAAGAACAGTCACAGAAAAGTACGAATAGAAAAAGTCCATTTTTACAAAACAAAAGTAAAAATGCGTCTACTGGGGATAAGGGCAAAGGAGGGAGGGGGAACACCAAGCAAATGAAAAACTCCATGACTATACCCAGCAAAGTCTCAAAAGTACCTATTTTTGGAGAAGGTTGGGGGTGAGGAAGTCGTGAAGACCTTCTTCCTTTACATGAATGCACTTCAGTGTTGTCTGAACTGGTTACATCTTTCATGATGACAGAAACAAAAACTAAATCTAAAAGGTCATAGAATAATAATAATTTTTAAAATGTCAGTGTTTGCAAGGAGTCCCCTAAAGTAACCACCACGGGATGCAGCGCCTCTTCTCCCGTCTCCGCCTGTGGCCACCAGTCCCACGCGCACTCCTGCGCTTGTGCAAGAAAAGACCACAGGTGAGGACGGCCTCTAGGACTGAGAATCTCAAACCCCTCCCCTATTTCAATAAGAATTCTGCCAAATTACAACTATTTCAACAAGATGGCTAATAAAAAGGATTAAGTGTCTTGTTCAAATTTACAACATCATAAATTATGGAACTAAAGTTCACTTGTTTTCAACCTCTCTTAAACAGGGGCAATCAAAATTAATATCCTGCATTATCCAATATTTTATGCTGACCTATTAAGTCTTGCTGAAGAGTTCTTAAAAACTGCTAACGAGGAAATCCCACAGGGAGGAGAGAAGGTGACTCTCCTAAATCCGAAAGGGCCTCAACGAAACTTGGGTTCTCATAAAAATGTCAACTTACGGGGTGAAATAACCTTCCTACCTATGGGCAAAGTTGCTCATGAAAATAACTCTAAATTGATGCAGTGTCTAAGAGGGTTGGTTTGTTTAGCAGAGAGCGCCGGCTCAACGACCTGCAGGCCCCGTAAGGATGCAGGGCGGGGCCAACTGGAGAGACAAGTCCCTGGAGGAGGGACCACCACTCCGAGCACTGCCATGACCTGCAGGTTTTCATGCAGAGCTAGAAACCCAGATTTCTAGACAACATCTACCAACTTTCAAGTGCTAGCCTCTAATTGTAAGGTTTTAAAATAGTGTGAGCACTGAACCAAATACACTTGCAGGCCAGATACGGCCCATGAGTCGAGTTTCCAACCTCTGCCCGGAAGTATCTACATTTTTGTTAAGGGGTAATTTTTGTTCCATTTTATTTTCAGAAGGATGGGAGGAGGCAGGGAAATAATACAGAATGAGAGTCAAGCAGTTGATCCTAGGAATATATTTCTAACGTACTTGAGAAAACAAGGGTAGTTGTCCACACCAAATTGTGAAAAAATTGTTTAAATTTATTCGACTACCTTATGCATAAAACACTTAAGAGTGAGAATTTCCCAGGTCCGGAGCAAACGTCCACAGTTTGCCGTCAATGAATCTACAAGAACTTCCTCTACTACTATGCATTAGCTGTTTATCCTAAGACACTTCAAATAACAACAGTGAGCACGGAAACGCTCCTGGTGCCAGGTGCTACTCAGGCGTTTGGCACCCGGAAGCACAAGTGTGGGTCACACAGCCTCTGGGCAAGATTCCAGGAAAGGCCTAACAAATCTTCCTCCAAAACGAAAACCAAAAACAACCAAGAATTTAGACTTAACATCATCAAATTGTGCTCAGTCATTTTTTCAAAGGCCAGACAGTAAGTTATATTTCTGCTAATAACAATACCTGCGTGTAATTTGCAATTCACAAGGTGCCTTTCCTATACCTTATCTCACTCCTCAGGGCCTTTAGCTGCGTTTTAGACTTTGTATCTTGTCTGAAGTTGTCCTACAGTTGTTATTAACGATACGACTTTTAAAGAACACCAATAACAGATCCTTAGCATTTTCGACATGTTCAGCAATTTTCATTTCACCCTCACAAGAACCTCATCAAGATGATTACCATTATCACCATCCAGTTTTACAGGTGAGGAAACTGAGGCCTACAGAACTTGGGTGGGTCGTCCGAATCACATCACTTGCAGGCACGGAGGTGACATTCCAGCGCCAGGGCCTGAGACCAGCATGTGGGTCCCCTTTAAAGGTGGAGTCTGTGCTTAAGCCAATCTCGGTTTGCTGCTGGCAAACGTACCCAAGGCGTGGCCAACGTCCTCCTGCCGCTCCTCCCCCATGCCCACTTTCCCCATTTGGTCAGAAGCCACTCTTTTTATTTTTATTTTTCCCACTCAAAACCAGCGTGAGTCACTCAGAGCTCAGCCAGCCTGGCCCCAGAGGGCCCTGGAGGCCCGGTGAGTGCCCTCCGGGGGACCAGCTTCCCTGCCTCCAGCCTAAGCAGGGTAGCCCAGCCTGCTGGGGTCCAGACGGGGCTTTCGCGGCACTGCTATCTGAAGGGGGTCTGGGAAGTGGGTGCTGACAGTCACAACAACCCTGTGAAATGGTCACTGAGGTACCGAAGAGGGGGTGGGGGGGAGGGGAGGTGCCTGCAGCTTGGGAGAGGAGAAAATATTTATTTAGCCCGTGGCTATGAAATATCTCTTCCTCAAGGCCCCACATCAGACCTGAGAGAGAGGGAGACACAGTCTTTAATGTGCCCCAGGATAAATTATGCAAAGACAAACACGGAGCGAGAAGCACGCACACCCCTTCACCCACACACACTCACCGACACAGGCACACGCACACACAAGCCGCACCAGCAGCTGCTCGTACGGTAGTGTGTTCTGTCCCCCTCACCGGCTTCTGCAGATCGCCCCCCCCGACCCTACAAGGTGCTGCCCGGCCGCAGACACCACACCACGGCTGGCCCCAGCGGCTCCAGAAGGACGAGGAGGGCGGGCACACAGGTCGTGATGGCCCTCGGTGGTCAGAGCCAGCCCCACAGTGTGTGCGGGCCCAGAGGAGCAGAGGAAGGTGCTGGCTCCAACCTAGGGGGACAACAGGGTCCACTTCCTCAGGAGGACGAGGGGCTTGCAAGTTGGAGAAAAGGACAAAGGGAGTGGGTCTGAGGGTCTGAGAGGAAGGGACTCTGCCGAGGCACAGACGCTTCCCCAGCAGAGCGGCTCTGACGTGGAAACAGGTGAGGATACAGGCTCACGCGTGCGGGGGCCCCCCGGGGATCCCCCCTTCGGTCCCCGGGCAAGATGCCTGTGGCGCGGGCGGCACAGAGAAAGAGCGGGAGGTCAGGCAGGCTGCGGGTCAAGTGTGTGTGAAGCACCCACCTAGAGGGCAGGCCGCTGCAGTCCTGGGCTCGCTGGGCTGCCCGGGGTTGGGGGGCAGGGGAGCAAACGTTTGCTCACCTACAACCACACAAATAAACGGAGACCGGCCTCTGTGGCGAGCGCTGCAAACAAGCGGGAGGGCGGGCTGCGCACATGCGTGGCCGAGGAACTGTGGCACAGGAAGAACGGCTCAGAGCACAGCCCAGCCAGGCACCTGTAGCAAACCCGCGCTCGCCTGTCCTACGTTATCTGGGCCTCAGTGCCTTCTAAGGGGGTCTGTGGGATGATAACTGACCCTGAACGCAGCCAACACCTACCAAGGCCCTGGTACCAAGTGCTTGCCCACCAAGCACTCTGCCAGCACTTGGCCCACAGCCAGCAATCAACAGGCAGTATATAACGGTAACGGTGATGGTGACAACAGGACCCAGGTCTCTTAGCAGGGAGGTCAGGGGAGGCTTCCTAGGAGGAGGCAAATCAGGGAGAATGGGCACGGACAAGGCAAACCAGAAGGAAAATGCACCCATGCAGCTTCTGGAACCCATACAGCTTCTGGAAAGTTCCTGAAAGGGAAAGCAGCATCCTAAGTCTTTCCGGGAGAGGACAGCAGCTCCAAGTGCCTGCTGAAGCACCCTGGTCAGCAGGACGCCTCTGTGGTAAGAATGGCTCCTTCCTCTAGGAAACCTTCCCAGATTACTGTGAGCCCCCACGAAAAGCCACGTTCTCGGTACAATTTCCCAGTTCTGCAGCGGAACTAGGAAATGGAGAATGTGTAATGAGCCTCAAGCTGACAGCCCCACAAGGGAACAGGAGCACATATGCTGGCGACTGGCCAGGTGTATGGTGCCAGCTCCCATGGGGGATAGAGACCCTGCCCTGGCATCTCAGGTCAGAGCCCCTTGCTGTTTGCAGCTCCTCAGTGCTCACCCAGGACTTGACAAGGTTCCAAATGCAGATAAAGAAGCCCTGGGATATCTCCACAAAGGACCACTAGCTGTCCCTCATCCCCTAGCCAGAAAAGCGTTCTCAGCTAGACAATGGGGAGGAAAGCTGTCAGTGGTTAGCAAGAATCATTATTTTGGCTAATTTAGGAAGTGTGGGACTCACCCAGCTGAAGCTGGGTAGACCTCATTCCTGAGCATTCCTTGGCGGATTCTTTTCCATTCTGAGTTGCTATTACTATTCCATCAACAACAGGAGTTTTTTTAAAAGTCCGGGGCAAAGATCATAGAGAAGTTATATCCCTCAGGCCTCAGGATGCGGGGAGACACAGCAGGGAGCCCCGACCCCAAACCCAGAGCAATGCCTCCTGCACTCAAAGCTGAGGGGGAGGGGTGGCCCTGCCCAATGCAATGGCCCATGAACCTCGAATTCCAAATACATTCGATCCCATTATAAATCTGTTGTTTGGCTGCACAAACAGACTTTGCTATCCCTGCTCCTTCAACAAACACTTCCTGAGCCAGATGTACTGTGCTGTGGCACCGAGAACCCAGAGATAGTGTGTATGCACATGTGCATACGTGTGTGTGTGTGTGTGTGTGTGTGCACGCATCTGTTGTCCCCGTCCTTAAGGAGCGCAGTTTACTGAGCATGACGAGTAGGAAATCAACAGTTAATGCTGGTAAGTGCTTTGGGAGAGAAAAGGGCAGAGTGTTCTGGGAGCCAGAAGGAAGGTCATGTCCAGGTCACAGAGAGGGGCAGGGTGGGAAGGAAGGTGTCTGAAAGAGTAGAAGCCTGTCGGAGCTGCTGAAATGGGGAGCAGGGGGAGGGCATTCCCAGGAGGGCCCAGTGGGGATGGCTGGCGAGAGGCTGGGCTGAGGTTAGAAATCTGAGGTAGGGAAGGAGTGAAATGAGGAACGTGGCCAAAGGCCCGATCAGGAAAGACCACAGGCCCACCGAAGGGGCCCCTGTGTTATTCCACGAGCAATGAGGAGCCCTCGGAGAAAGCCGTGAGCAGATGAATGAGTTAGAAACATCAGGCTGATAAGGAGTGTGGGGGTGGAACGAGGGAGAACAAACATGGACACAGGAAGACCAGTTAGGAGGCTGCTGAAAGAAATCCAAATGATGAGTCCTGAGTGAAGGAGCAGGGAAGGAGAAGAAGGGAGTGGACAAATCAGAAGGTGCCCTCTTCATCAGGCCGCAGTAACCAACAGAGCATGACCGTTGAGGAAAGGACAAAGCTAGGGATGGCCCGTGCAGGAGACACACATTGGGGCTGCTGCCGAAGGCCAGGCCGGCAGCACAGGGAGACGGCCGCACCGGCAGCAAGGGCCGGAGTGAGCTCCAGGTACCTGCGGGCAGCAGTCAGTGGTGCGGCCTGGGAGGAGGTTCTGGGCTGGCTCTGCAGTCCCGGGGGACTGCAGGGTGGAGGTGAGCAGCACAGGGCCTCACCCAGGGACCATCCCTGTGGCAATGAGAAAGGGACCAAGTAGAGCCTTATGAAGAGTAAGGACAAAGGAAAGAGAAGTGGCAAAGCAGGCTTGCGGAGGCAAGGTCTCTGAGGCTGGAGGAGAACCAGGAGAGGCAGGCCAGGTGAACAGACTGGGCACCTACCAAGGAGGGGAAGGGAGCACTGAGTGGGCCGCAGACATGGGGCCCCAAGAGGGGGTCTCCACTGCTGGGAGCAGTTGGTTAGCTGTTAGCCACTGTGGTCCAGCAAAAGAATTAAGAAGTGTTGACAGTTCAGCTGACGTCTGTAGAACCCTCAAAGAGAATCATTATGACTTTGCCCCCAAAAGCCACTCTGTCTTGCTTCATTTCTTGGTCTCGGGGCCTTCTCGATGACCCTGACTAAACTAGTGGCCCCATCATCCTCCACCCCCTTCTCTCACTTTATTTTACTTCAGAGCGTTATCATGCCATTACACATCTCACACGTTTATTCTGTCTCCCCTACTAGAAACATTCTCATGAGTAGCCTCCCAAGGACAGAGAACTTGTCCTTTGTCACCTCCAGAACCACAGTGCCAAGAGCAGTGCCAGGCACACAGAGGTTAGACACCATGTCCCAAGCCTCCTCACTCTTTAGAAACAACAAATATTTACTGAGTTCATCCTACATGACAAAACCATGCTAGATGCTGGGGGAGTTGGGGTAAACAAGACAAACAGGACCCTGCTCTCAGAGCTGAAAGTCAGAGGTGAGCAGAGAAAAATACCAAATATTTAAATAAAAAGTAGATGACAATTGCCATTGAGCGAGGCCTGGGTTCTGACTGTCATGCCTTCCAGTGCTATTTCCTTTCCAAACCCAAGACTGTCGCCTTCTCCAACTAAAGGAAAATTTTACCTGGGTAAACAGTTAAAGTATCTGAGGTTAGGTCTTGGTTTCTTTCAGAGATCCCACGCTTCCTCCACCCTCTCCACAGACCCCTAAGACGGGGAAACACCCACTCTAGGCTCTGAATAGTGAACCTGTACGGCTCGATCTGTCTCTAGTCCTTCTACGTAAGTAGGAGGAGAAATCCCAGACTCAGGTGAGAGAAAACAGGGAGCAGCGTAAACCAGGGGTCAGATGTGAGTTCAAATCTCTTGTGACTTTGGGTAGGTACTCAACCTCTTTATGATCTGATCTCCTCACTGCTGAAGTGTCAATCCTCATTCCCCTTGTTGGGGGCTGTTGCAGAGATGACATAAAATGACGAGTACAGAGCCCCCGGCACCGAGCCCGGTATGTGGTGGGAGTTCAATAAATGGTGGCTCTAAGCCAGTCACACTTGTTGCTGTTATGACCAGATCTCCAACTGCTATATTCACACCAACCCAGCTCGAAACACCCAGAGCACAAGTTGACATCTGGGGTTGGATGGCTTTAGGAATTATCTCTAAGTCCCCCACGTGGGCAGACTCGGCAGTAAGAAGTCTCGTTTCGGTTCCTTGGTCTACCCTCTTTTCTCCCTCAATTGAGGCAAATGCCACAATCTCCCCAACAGATCACATCTTGTCTCATGGCAACAGTCCAGACATGGGCTGGATTCCATGGTGCAAGTTGTGGCAGAGCCACAAGCGCCACACCTCAAAGGGAGCAGAAGAACACAGTCACAAAGCCCAATGTACACACAACCCCCCACACAAAGCTTGGCTCCAGAGAAGGAAATGAGAACTGGTCGCGGCATGCTGTGCCTGCCCAGAGCTAAAGAAAAGCCAGCTGTGACACGCAAGTGTCCAAATCGTACGTGTGTCTCCTTTCTTTCACCAGACTCCCTCTGAGTGGTCTCTTTCGCTAATCTCTCTGATTCTTTGCCCTGCATTTACGTGCAGCCCTGCATTTACAAGGGCAGCCTGGAGCCCTCGGCCCCCACTCTCCTCTGTGGCACCGTGTTCCTCAAGGCCATCTGTAACCGACTTGTCACGAACTCAGCAGCCTTTCTTCAGGTCCTTCTCCAGAGTCTCTGCTGCCCCCTCCTCCTCCCTTCATGGGCCTCTCTCCTCCTCAGCCTCCGGTTCTCTTCCACCACTCATCCGGAGCTCCGCACACTCCCCCAGGCTCGGCTCTCTGCTCACCACGGGGAGAACTCATTTAATCCCATGGCTTCCCTCCTACAGCTCTGGACCAAACCTCGGTCCAGCTTCAGCCCCGCATCTCCAGTTGTCTACTGGACATTTCCTGTGGATGAAGCCCTGTCGTCGCAAGTTCAATGTATTTGAAACCAGATGCATCAGGCAGCCCTGTCCGTCCCCAGGCTCTACATTTGTCAGTGGTACCACTGTGAACTACCACGTTTCATTCTCTTCGGCTCCTGTCTTTAGAGCCTAAGAAGACTGTAACTCCTCCAGTTCTCCCTTTCCAATCTGTCTTCTATGGGTCCTTTGCTCCCATTTGAACCACTGTTAACCACACGATGTCACATGTGGATTACTGCTGTCCCTTGGAACAGGCCGCACGCCTCTGATCCAGCTATCAGATGAAAGGTCTTAGCATGTCACTTCTGCCATTTCGCTTCTTTACCCCAAATAACCTCAATGGCTGCCCAGTGCCTCCAGGACAAAGTCCAAGTGCCTCAGCCTGGCATTCAGGGTCTAGAGAAGGAGACTGTGAACTGGAGCCCACAGGCAAATCCTACCTGCCATCTATTCTCGTAAGCAGAGCTCTCCTGGGACCCAGCCACACCCATTCATTCGGGGATTAGCTGTGGCTGCTGTCATGCTCCACCAGCAGGGCTGAGTCTCTGTGACAGAGACCCCATGGCCTGCGAAGCCAAAAATATCTCCCATCTGACCCTTTGCAGAAGATGTTTGCTGACCTTGGTCTGGAGTGATCGTATCCTGCCCAAATTCTTGCCCATGACCCCTCTGGATGAGGGTCTCCTGTGATGAGTGTGCTGCTGTGAGCCCACTTTCTTTATATCTTACACCCAACTTCTCAAACCCAAAAAGCTTATTTCACTCCTTTCTGGATTTTTCCTTCAAAACACAGCTAAAGTCCCACCCCTCCATGAGGCCAGCTGTATCCATCCCCTTCTCCCTGGACGCCCCTCCTCTGGCCCCCCTCTCTGCATCTATCACAGAAACAGTGAACTTTCGCTTCTTCTGTGGGTCTCCTTTCTGCCTGTACTACAGGCTTCTCTCGAGTCTGGGCTTGGTAACCTCCACAGAGCCGCCTCAATGATAACTGCCTTGCCCTTGATTCCAAATACCAATCCTCAATAGCATAATTCGGTAAGAAGGCATCAGACAAACTTACCGGTGAAGGCCTAGGATTCCACATTTGAAAACTGAAGTTTGGGTCTGAAAGTGTGCACTCTAGCCAGCACCACCTAAAAGCCAACGAGAGAAGAGTTTAGCCTTAAGAGAGAATATTGACACATTGTCTTTAAATTTCCAACCCCCAATAAGTTTTGATTTACCACCCTCTCAGGATGCCCATTTCTGTTACTTTGACTAGAAAACCCCGTTCGTCTTTCCAATCCACTGGACAGGCTTTCCCCCAGCAAGCCAGGCACCTCCTCCTCTCAGTTCCCATGGAACTCTGGTGAGACATTTATGGTAACACATGACATATGGGAGCATAATTTCTTATTTAGGAATGGGGGTCTCTAGAGTACCAGCTTTTCAAGAGAAGAGACCTATTAAATTTACGCCTTCTCTCACCCCACTGCCTAGAACACCACGGGCATTTAGGTAGTCCTCAAGAAGTATCTGTAAAGCGGGTGGAAAAATAACTCACTCAATACATGAACATGTACCTGGGTGTTGAAAATTCTGCTAGGCCACAATTTTCCCTAGAGAAATGCATGCCTCAATCCCACTGCTTTTAATAAGCAATGGTTTAACAGGAAGGATTAATGACATTAATCTTCTAAATGCACACCTTTGGAATGGCACTCCCCTGGGCAGAGAGCCTTCAGAGGCTCCCAGAATCTAAGAAGGCAAGCCCAGCTCCGCAAGCAGCCTGCCAGGCCTGTACCGACCGGCCCGGCCTGAGTCCACAGCCTCCACTCACACGGCCTCCGCTCCTGACCCCACAGTCCAGACAAACTCAGCTGACAGAGGGTCCTGTCCCTCTCTGCACTCCCTCCGGCTGGATGTGTTTCTCCCCTTCTCTCCATATCATCTCCTATTGAAATGCCATCCATTCCCAACATTATATCCCAGACCAAGGTCGTGATGGGGTCAATATGTTTTTTTCTTCTCTGATGTGTGTGTGTGTGTGTGTGTGTGTGTGTGTGGTAAAGTACACATGACAAATTTATATTCGTAACCATTTTTGGGTGTACAGCTCAGTGGTATTAAGTACATTCATGCTGTTGTACAACCATCACCACCACCCATCTCCAGAACTCTTTTCCCACAAAACTGAAACTCTATACCCATTAAACAATTAACTCCACTTTCTCCCTTCCCCACCATAAGTCTCTGAAACCCAATAAAATTTTTTGTGGAATGAATAAATGATGAATGAAGACATGAATGAATGAATCTGACCCCAACCCTCCCCACCAAAGCTGGAAATACTGTCCTTTTCTACTAGACTCCCAGGGCACTGTCTTCTTCTTTCTTGGATTTATTTCAGTCAATCTTATATGATCTGTTTTGCACCACTGTATTCTTCTTCAGTGGGGAAACTGTGACTTATCTGAAAGGTTAAGCTGGGGTCTAAAAGCAGGCATTGGGCCTGTCCTCCATGTTGCTGGATCCAGTGAGCAAGTCTCAGACCTTAAACCATTCCCTCTTGTTGGATGACCCTTTGCACTTGGCTTCCAGGATAGTACCCTTGGTTTTCCACCCACCTCACTAGCTACTCTTTCCCTTGCTGGGACTTCCTTATCTCCCCACCTCTTAATGTTGGAGTGCCCTAGGGCTCAGGCCTTGTTCTCATATCTTCTCTGTAATACCTTCAGTTACCCCCCCACTCAAGTTGGTCTCACCTAGTGTCTGAGATTCAGATATCATTTGTATGCTAAGGATCCCCAGATTCCTCTCCAAGCCTAGACCTCTCCTCTCAACTCCTGGCTAGTAGGATATATCCGACTGCCTACCTCCAGTAAGATATCACATAGACAGGAGCTCTGTGTAAGTCACGTTCAACATGTCAAACTTAACATGTCCAATGAAGAACCCTGGACTTCCTGCAGGCCTGCTCCTCCAAGCCTTCCCCATCTCAATTTAAGACAACATTCTTCCAGTTGCCCTGGCCAAAAGGTTTAGAGCCATTCTCGTCTCCTTTCTCTTATGTCATAGTTCAGTACTCACCAACATTGGTTTGTATTTCAAAATATATTCAGAATATGACCATTTCCCACTCCTTCCACCATTACCAAGGCAGATGATGGTGAGAGCCTCTCAACAGGTGTGCCTGCTTCCCTGCTTTAGCTCTTGGTGTCACTCCTCCCTCCATCCACAGTCAATTCCCAGTTCAGGAGGGAACTGGTCACATCAGTCAGATCGGGTCGTTTCTTTGCTTAAAATCCTGAAAAGCCTTGGTAGCAGGACAATGCCAAAGGGATGAACGTTTCTAAGTAGACCTGCAGGCCCAGGGACAGGCTTGGGGGGACCAAGAGTCTTCAGGCCAGGGTCCTCCTCCCATCTATCTCTCAACTGGCAGTCCCAGCTGCAGCTCCTACTATCTGAGTTCATAAAGAAAGGAAATTTTTAAAGGGAGAAAAGTACAATCAATCAGTTTTCTTTTCCAGTTAAGGCACCACAAAACACCAACAACATTCACATTTCTCAAGGAGCAAATAAGATATGTCAAGTCTGCCACCACTTAATAACTAGTTTCCAAAGATAAATCCAGCCTTCCGGAGAATAGTCATTACCCCCTTGGTGGCGGTGTTGGGGAGGGGGTGACCCTCCTTAAGCCCCTCTTCCTCCTGCACCCTCCAGCTGGTCATCAAGCCCCGGTTGCCTGATTGTCTCTAGACTTTATCCCACTCCTCCTCTTCACCGGTGCTGTGGCTGGAGGTGAGGTCCAAATGAAACAACTAAGGACTTTAATTAGTTCGGGTCTCGTCAGCTCTCCTTGGAGCTCTAGCAACAACCTCCTAACCAGTCTCCCCACCTCTAGTCACTTATTCCCGAATGCAGCCCTAGACACAGTGTCTGAAATGATTTTAATAAAACCTGAATTTGATCAAGTCCCCCGCTTAAAATTCTCCAAAGAGCTCCTACATTGATGTACTATAAATTCTTCAAAACACATTACAGTAAGCCATGGTAAATATTCTTTTTTTATCTTCCATAGACACTTTTCTTCCACCTTCCTAAAAAGACCATGAATGCCCCAATAAGGGTGGGCAAGTAATCCAGCCCACACTGGAGTACGCCACTCCCTGGCAACAGCGATTGGCTCCAAAGGATAAGCACACCCCCGACCTAAGCCAATCAGAGACTTGGTCTAGATTTGAGCTACAGATGGAGCCACTTCCCCACAGTCGCTAAACAGGGGCTGTCAGCAGTGGTGCCCCCACAAGGAGGGTGGTCTGTCTGCGGGAGGAAAGACGGATGCCAACATACAAAGAACAGAAGACAAGTGGCCAGAGGGACCCCTGGTGGCACCAACTCCCTTTCTGGAACCTCTTTCTTTTGTGAACTCCTAGAGCATCCTGCCCAGTTATGGAACCAGTAACTGCCCACTTATGTGTCAGCCAGCGGGGGGTCTCAACAGGCCCACCATACCATTACCCGTACCAGCGTCCTTTCCCACAGTGTTTCCTCTGCCCAGAGCGCAGGCTCCTTGCATTCTTACATAGCAGCCAGACTTGTAGCTCTATGGAGCCTTCGCTGAAGGGCAGCACCGTGAGTCTGGTTTCCCAGATGTGCTCTCAAATGTCTGGCGTATGCCCGCTCTACTGCACTTGGGCGCCTCATGATTGTCCCATCTTAGCTGGTTCCCCAAGCCAGAAACCTCATCCTTAACCTATCGCCTCGCACATCCTTGTTGCCATGTGGACTTTCCTCTCCTTCCTTTCTGAGCCATGTCTGCTGTGACAGCACGGACCCCATTATCTACTACCTAGATCCCAGCAACAGCCTCCTGGTCTCTCTGCCCCTCCCCCACCCACCCATTCCTCCACACTGCTCTATAGCTCTCAGAGTCAACCACTGACACAATCAAGCCCCTGGGACCTTAAGCCGCCCCACAAACTGGCCCGAACCTATACTCTCTGGCTGCTCCCAACCACTGCCACTTCCAGGAACATGGAGGGCAAAGAAAACTCCTGGACAGTACAGGAAATGTCTGAAAGCCAGAGTGAAGAAGGCAGACCAGTTAGTGATCTCAGGACCTCAGGAATGAATGACACTATGGTGAGTTCCCTGCATTTTCTTTCTTTCTTTTTACATTGTGTGTGTGTGTGTGTGTGTGTGTGTGTG
>NC_048233.1:46746141-46752732 GCF_002007445.2 Ailuropoda melanoleuca | reverse complement strand
GTCAGACAGACAGCAGGGAGGAGTATGGCCTGGGGGCGGTCCAGGCAGGGGAGGGCAAAGCGAGCAGCACCCAACCTGGGGCGCCTGGCTCAGTCTGGGAATGGGGGTTTGGATGGAGAGGCAGGGCCACCGAGGAGGAAAAGGGTCTGATTCTGGACAGCCTGAAGCACTGAACACGGGTGTGAACCATAGGCCACCGGCAACAGGGTTGTTTCTGGAAGGCAAAGTTGGCTGCATTGTAGAGAAAGAATTGAAGGAAGGAGAGGGTAAAACACAAAACTGGTTAGAAGATGACCTCACTGGTCTAAGTATGAGGGGCAAAAAGAGCTTCTTCCCTCTGCTTGGATATGAGAAAAACGTAAGTAAGCAAGATGTCAAGGAATTTCACCCCCCCTGAAAAAGACAATTTCCAGAGTATTTCACAGCAGCATTCCATGGCAGATTCAGGTCAACTTCCCATACATCCCATACTTGGAGCACTCGAGGAGGATAACAGAGGTTCCAAACAATAGCTCTGAGGGCAGAGCATGTCTTTCCATGCCTTCCAAATCCAAGATTAATTACATTCACTATAGCCTGTGTTTATTATCTGTCTATTCTTTGGGGGGAAAAAAGTGGTATCTAATTCCAATGTGCAGTATATATTTGAACATTATATAACACATTTTTATGTAACAGGTTCCTGACATAAGACAATGTTTCTCTTACTATCTAAATGTATTCGGGAAACAACTGGCATTAAAAATATATATATGCACCAAGGCTGTTGATGCCTGTCTTTGGGTTAAGAAGCTGGGGAGAGGAGGAAGATGGTGAGAGGCTCTTAAAAAGGTCTTCTCCCCAGTGAGGAGCTCTGCAGATGGCTACAGGGGGGCAAGGGGTACCGAGCTCCATTCAGAGGTTCATCTGATGCCCGGAGCTGCCCGGGGAGGGGCTGGCTGAGCCACGCCAGGCCCCCGTCAGAGCAATGCTGCAGAAAGGCATGAGGAAGCAAGAGAGACAGAAGTGCACAACAGGATGTGAGAAGAACTCTCACAAGCCCTTGGAAGTGCTACTCGGGTGAGATCTAAATGGGCATGGTGTCCTGCCACAGATCAGTCCCACTGAAGAGAAGGTGCACGACCACATCTGTCAACAGCAAGACTGGTTAGCCATCACTGCGGGCCGGCCTGCCTGCCTCCCAGCACGGTGCTGGGCACTGCGCACACAGCATTTCGGGTGGTGGCTCCCCCTGCAGCAGGCCCGGACAACCATGCTTCGAGAACAGACTCTGGAATCCTCTGGCCATAAATCCTGCCCCGCCCCACACCAGCTGAGTGACCTTGGGCAGTTTCCAAAACCGCTTCACTTGGGAAAAAAAAAAAAAAAGGATAATCACGGTGCCTACCTCACGGGGTTGTGATGAAGGTTAAACATGTTAATAAACATAAGGTGACTAACCTCTTTGCTGGCACATAGAGAGTGTCCAATAAATGTTAGCCACTAATGCCATCAGTACTATTATTTCTGTTTTGCAAATGAGGTAAGTCAGACTCAGAGAAGCTAACTAATTGGCCCAGGTCACACATTTCAAACAGCAGTTGAAGGCATAAATATATGTAAATGTTTTACTTGGTATACGTACAAAATCCGATGGGTAGAGTATTAACCAGAATAGGAAATCAGGCAGACCCCCATCCCCTTCTTTAACCAGGCTGGAGGAACATGAGTTTATACTATTTAAAAGGACAGCACGTACTAACGTAAAAATCATTTCTCATCCTATGCCGGCACTCAATGTTTCCCTAAAGCAAAGATGACTAAAGCTTGTTCAATCTCAGCCTCCCCACCACGTTAAGTCCCAAACTCAAACCTCTCTTCCCTGTAGACCTAACTACTCACCATGTCCCACGTGTGTCCCTGATGCATCCCATCCCATCTCCTCCTCCTCAAAGATCACTAAGTGAGTTTGGATGAGCACATCAAGTCTCCCTATGCCTGTGATTTGGGGAAACCAAGATAAATTTCCCCCAAAATGCTTGGCATGAGCAAGCAGGGAGATAGTCCCAGAGACAGCCCAAGATAATACAGATGCAGCAGTACCTATGAATTCAAGCTTAACAAAGGGCTGGGGGATACTGCTGCCAGGCGTGGGGAGGAAAAAAAATACACAATGAAGAAATAGCTCCTGGAGGATCAAGCAGTTGAGCTGGGTCTTAGAGAAGAGTAAGATTTTGACATGAGAAAGTTGGAACATGGAATGGGCCAAGGGCTGGCCCAGGCAACAGACAGCCCTTCAGTTTGACTAGACAGTCCCGTGCACAATAACAGGCAGGTGGGATGTGGAGGGACAAGGCAGAGCAGAAGTACCAAGAGCTGACATTCACAGAACGCTCACGATGTGCCATGAACAGCTTCATGTATTTTTTAATAGTTTTAACTCATTTAATCTACACCACAACTCTTTGAGGTAAGGACTCCAGAGATCCCAGTCTTATAATTGAAGATACCAAGACATAGCGAGCAAAGCAACTTGACCACAAATCATAAAGCTGGGAAGGAAGTTAGGATGCACGATCTGCCCCAAAGTCTGCACTTTTAGCCACTCAAACAAACTGCCTCTCAGCTCGGCTTCGTGGCGAAGGCGTACAGGCACCCGTGTGTTACAAGGATGAAATAAGAGTGCTTGCAGGCAGTTTACAACCTATAACTCCAAGGTCACGAATGCTGGCTCCAGCCTGTCACTAATGTCTCCGATGAACCCACTGGCAGCTGAAGCAGGAGAGACCGATCAGGACTGAAAATGGGCCAAGGCCAAAACCTACCGTTAGGGGGTGCAGGAAGAGAACCAAGAGAGCACTGTGACCCAAAGGCTGAAGAAGGAGGGAATTCTAAGAAGGTTGGAAAGAAAGGTAGGGGAACAGCTGGACAGGGGCCAAGAACAACAATTCTGGACTAAGGACAGGCCCCTGGAATTCAAGACTTAAAGTTTTTGGAGATCTTTGAGAACTATAGAGAAGGGTGGTAGAGAGAGCACCAGAGGGTGGGAGCTAGGGACAGCAAACAGGAGAGCGTCAAAGAGGGGAACAGTCATAGCCCTGTGAGAGGCTGTCCTGCAGGAAGGGGAGAGAGACATTCAAGTTCAGGGGTACCATGTACAGACAAGGGAAAGCTGCCTGCTGCATCGCAGGCCCACAGAAGGGCTATGTCTTCCCCTTCCATCCTTCCTCTACTAGATTAAGATGAAGGCTTTTCTGGGGTTGGTGAGGAGGCCAAGGACAAACAGCTCAGAGGATATTCAGGGGGTAGAACCCTGGCAGCGCTGGGAGGGAGTGGCAGCAGGCACTGAGGGAGGGCTTTCTGTGTGCCAGGCATTTTACACGCACCATCTCCCTGGATCCTCACACAGACTCTGTGAGGCAGGCACTACACCGCAGAGAAAGAGCCTGCGGTCAGAGGGATCTAACACTTGTCTAACCAGAACCCAAGTTCCAGGTCCTGCCACCAGAGTCCCGGCTCCCGCCCAAAGTGGAGGTCCAAGGAAAAGAAACAGAGGAGAGGTCCAGTTGCTTTTTCTGAACTGGAAAGAGAAGAGGAGACATAGGGATGTTGGGGGGGGTGGTGGGAGGGGAGAAGACAGGACATTCTGAGCAGGAAGGAAGAGATGCTGAGGGGGCTCCAGTCCGAGCAGGTCTTGTTTTGAGAGAGAAAGAGAAGAAAAACCAGGGTAGGTGTCTGGGGTAAGTCCGGGTGTTGTGACAAAGTGGTGCAGTGGCAATGAGGAGAGAAAAGACTGCAGAAGGGTGACATGCCTGTGTTTCTGGGCTCCTCACTAAGCTTCAAGGTCTAGAGAGGATTTTTTTACTTCCCTGCAAGCATCTACCAAGCTGCTAACTAAAATCGCTCTGTAACTGTAACCTGGTAAGGGGCAGAAATGGTTTCTTTGATACTGACTTTCTCTCACCGCCCTCAGAGCTGATGCTGCAATCACACACAGAAGAGAGCTCACAGAAGGAAAGCAACTCTTACACCAAAGAGACATATGAAATATTTAGTTGTTATAGATTCTCATGCAGTTTTGTTAACATAGCCAAGTCTTTCCACAGTGCTTGTTCACTGTTTGGTATATAAATTGCATAGAGATGGTTGGCGTGGAAGGAAAAATCTGAAAACACGGCCACTTCCTTTTCTCCTGTGTGGTATGCAAACCTCTTCGGCAGAAGGCAGACACACTCCTGAGTCGTCATCATTTTATAAATCATTTGAAATGGAGTCTTTAAAGCTCCATCTGTCGTTCTGTTTAAGTTTCCTATGAAAATAGGACTTCAGCTCAGATGTTCCGGAGGTAAATACCAACCTGAACTCTAAGTATTAAATATTTAGAGATGCAGAGGACTCTAGAGCACCTAGTTCAACTGCTTTACTTTCCATCTGAGGCAAATAGAAGCCAGAGAGTCTCAGTGACTCACCCCAGGTGGCACAGCCATGAATACCCAAGTCTGGGCCAGAACCAGAGAGTTCTAACTCTCAGACTAATACTCTTCCACCACCTGTTCCTTTCCCTCCCCCTCTTTGTAAACTTTAGGGGTTGGAATAAGGCACAAATTTAACTATCGTTTAAATTATTATTATTACTCACTGGCTACATCCACCGTCAAAACCAAAATACCTCCACAGATTCCAGCTTCAGGCAATACAGGCAATTTCAAAGCCTTCTAAATGGGTTCCACAAGCTGCTTTAAAGACGTATCAGTAAAGTGAACTCAGTAACAGATCATGGACCAAAAGATTCAATTCTGTGTTTTAAAAAATATTTTGGAGTTTCATTGATATGGAAATTTAATTTAATAGCAGTGACTTTTTCCCCCCTTGCAAGCACGGAGAGCATGAGATTATTCAAAACTGCTCAGGAGCAGCAATGATTATTTTAAGCTCATGATTCAACCAGCACATTAATTAAAAACTCCACCAACCCAAATTGACAGATCCTGATATCAATGGGACCAGAAGAATTCAAATAATAGTTGTCATATAAAAATAGATTAAAGCGGGGAACTGCAGCAGATGTCGGAAGGACAAGCGTTGCGGGAAATGAGATGCATCTAATGGCCAGCTTCTGTGGATTTTTTTTTTTTTTAAACGAAGACCCTGGAAACACAGGTACATTCAAGAAATGCTTCCTCACAAATACCGAATCTTATTTCTGGAAGCTGGGTGAGAAAACTTGGCTAATAATCCCATGCCGAGGAGTAGCTCTGTAAGCAGGGAGAAGAGACTAGCAAGCGCCAAAGTGCCCAGACAACGCTATTGGACCGGGAAAGGGCCAAGGGGCTGAAGCGGAGGAGGGAAAAGGGGATAGGGAATGTGGGGTGAGGGGTGTCAGCCTGGTCCCTGCCCCAGCACCGACAGTGACAACCGACGCCAATGTCCAGTGCAAAACGTCCTTCCCCTGCGCCTACCCTCCGACACCTGCCTGCGCTCCGCAGCCGACTCTCGAGACCCCTCGGGGGTCGTTGACTCAAGCCCCACAAGGTCGGCATTAATTTCTGCTCTTCCACTTCTATCTGCGAGCAAACGAGAGCTCTCTTGGCTGTCAACGCCCGGCAATCGCGAGCGGGAACCCTTCTTTTCTGACATCTCTCAAACCCGGTACTAGAGCCAGCCTCGCTGCGCCCTCCGCGGGGCTCCACGGCTTCTAGGGCGGGCGGCGGGCCCACACCTGGACGCCGGGCGACATCCCCGTGCCGTCGGGCACCTGCTCAAAGACCCAAGGGGGATGCTCCCGGGGCCGCCGGGACCCAGAAGGCGCAGGCCGGACGAAAGTTCGCAGGCTGAGGTCTGCCCCATTATGGTCCCCGGATTCCCGGGTGCAGCACCAAGGCCCCGCGACAGGGCCGAAGGGGCGAGCAGACTCGCACTCCGCAAGCCCGACGGAGACGCCCTCCCTCCTCCCAGCCCCGCAGGCTCCCGAAAGGGAAGTGGAGGAGATGGGAGAGGAAGGGCAGAAGAGGCATTCCTTGCCCAACGCCCTTGGGGTGCAGCCGTCAAGAATGGTCCTCTCGAGGGTCCCCCCAGCTCCCAGGGATACATCCTATGACTCGCCCTGAGCCGGATCGTTGCTCCCAAAGGGCGGAGCTGTCCCTTTAAGAGGCAGCTGGCTCCTTCCTCACCCCCGCCAGGTAGCGATACCCGCGGAGGGGAGGTGGGTACTCCCGCGGACACTTTCCCGGTCCCTTTAAGGGCGCCTGCGGCACCTCTGCCCGCCCAACCCTGCAGCGCCAGCCCCCGCGAGAGAGGATGGGGGCGGCCGGGCGCGGCGCCTTTAAGGGGAGCAGCCTCCCCGAGGCTCGGGTGGGGGCAGGGAGAGGGCACGGGCCCTTTAAGGCCGGCAGCGGGCACGTCGGGCAGGGTTCCCCGGCGGCCGGGCTGCGCCCCGGGCGGCGGCAGGGGTACCGCGCCTGCCAGGGTGCTAACGGCCCCCGACGGGGTGCCCGGGGCCGCTCCGCTGGACGCGGCCAGCCCGACACTCACCGTGGCTCGCGGGAGCGCCCGCGTCCGCGCCCCCACTCGGATCCCGCGGCGGCGGCGGCGGTGAGTCCGGCGCGGGTAAAC
>NC_048233.1:46741089-46746041 GCF_002007445.2 Ailuropoda melanoleuca | reverse complement strand
ATCCCGCGGCGGCGGCGGCGGTGAGTCCGGCGCGGGTAAACAGGCACCTCCGTCCCTGACCTACTTTCTGCCTTCCCTAAATGTCGCACCACTAACCTACTTTCCGACCAATCCGCTCCCCGCCGGCCCAGGCCCGGCCCCCCGCCCACCAATCGCTGTGCCCAACCCCCCTTCCCCGCCCACCAATGGAGGAGCCCCAGAGCCCGGATACCTGCCTCTTTCCACCAGCCAATCCGGGCGCCAGAAGGGAGACGGTCTCGGCGGTCGTCCCCGACCAATCCGCGCGCGGCTCGCCGGCCCGCTGGCCAGTGGTGTAGCAGCTAGAGAGGCTGCTAACCAATGGTGGGGCGGCGGGGGCCGGTTAACCAGATACTTTCCCGCCACCAATCGCTGGGCGTACAGAAGCACACGCCCCGAGAAGAGGACCAATCGGCGCGCTTTCCCTGGATTTCCTCGCCCCTGCCCTCTCCCTTCTCCTCAGGTCTCCCGCTTGCGTTGGCCCCTGCGGGTGCAGACGCCGCACTCCTTGCAGTCGCCTGGCATGTCTCTCTTCTCCAGGTCCCTGGCTTGCTTCTGGCTCACCGGTCTCACCCCTCCTCCTTCCCCTTCTTCCCTCGGGCACCCTGACAAAAAGCAGCGTTTCCACGCTCGCCTCCCTCCAGCTCCATCTAGGAAACCAATTTTAGGAACACAGAGTGCCAGACCCTTCCTAAAACATCCTGGCTTGCCAAAGTCCAAACGGGAGAACGAATACTTAGTATTTCTAGAAGGCTTCCCCATCCAAGCTTCTTAACGTTCCTTTCGTTCGTCTTGACCTCCAAGCGTCCCGTTGCAGCTGTCATTCTCGCTGTTCAGGAGACAGAACTCAAGCCCGCAGCGATTCCATTGCATTTCCTTCCAGCGGCCGGGTTTTGACCACCTACTGTGTGACAGACACCCTCCCGGCGGCCGCGGTCTCTGCCTCGAAAAGCTGCCGGGCGAGTGAGACGGAAGGAAACAAATCGTTACAAAAAATAAATATGTCATAACAGAACACATCTTAGGTACTGAGAAGACAATGAATCTGTCTTATTTTTGCATCCCAAGCACTAAGCAGAGGGCCTTTAGCACAAAGATCTCTCAACCTTCTAGACGTTAAACTCCCTGAATACGAGGGCGGTGTCTTTTCTCATACTCACCCCGCTACCCTCGGTCGCCTAATGGGAATGAGATGGAGGGGTGGGGACAGGAGCCTGACACCTAGCAAGTGCTCGATAAGTGTTTGTTGACTGGATATATGAACAAATGGAATGAAATCACTTCACTCAATTCTTTGACCAAGACTAGCCCCTAAGATTCTAGAATTCTAGTCTCTTTCCTTGAACACAGACACTGCATTTTAATCGTGGTAAAGCCCTTGCTGTCCCCAACTCATTGCCAGGCACAGAGCGGTTACCCAATATGCGCTTCTGCCCTGAGTATTGACTGTTCTCAAGGTTGACCAACTTCATTGATAGCTTACGATTTTTCTGAAATTTATATGCCAGTGGAATCATTGCTGTTTACTTTGTCCCTGCCCTGATTTCATAAGGAAACCACCCTATATAAGTGGCATTTTAGCAATGCCCTTCACGAGATATTGTGGCTAAGGTAAAGAAATCTAGGCCTGGGTTCCAGTATAACTCATTGGACCAATAACTGATTAACAAACCATAACCTACAGGTGCTGATTAACGAATTTATGTAGACCTGAAGAAAGGGTAGGGGGGAATCAATATTCGTGCTTCATCATTAATGTGCTAAATGCTTTCTCTGCGTCTTCTCCCTTAATCCTCACAACCCAATGTTACAGATGAGGAAAGTGAAACTCAAAAGTTTAACCAGCTAGTCCAATGTCATAAAGTAGGTGGCAGAGCCATAATTCAAACCAGGTTTATTTGACTTCAAAACCTTCATACCATACTAGTTATCATCAGAATGATAGATGACTCTCTCCAGGGCTTAGACTTCAAGACTTTTATCAGTGCCCTGAATGAAAGCCCAGAGGATTTGCTTCACATTTCTAGGTGACACAAAACCAGGAGCAGAAGATGTGCCATTATTAACATAAGCCAAATGCAATGTGGGAGCAGTGGGCTAGCTCTTACAGGGATAAAGGTGGGGGTCCCACCCTGGGAAACTAACTGGTGATATGTATCTTAAGAGATGCAAATAAGAGCAAACCTAAACTGGATCCTCAGTATGGCTGCCCAAATAAATGAATGCTGTCTTAGGCTGCATCGATAAAAGTCTGACACATAAAGCAAGTTGCGTGTTACAGTACCACCCAGGGTTGGTCATTACACACAGAGTATTGTCCCCAATTAAGGCTTGGCAAATGCAAAGTAAACACATGCACAAGGAGAGGGACCAGGATGTCAAGAGGCTTGGAACTACGTCATATGAGGAACGATTAAAGGAAGCAGAAGGTTTTGCCCTAGGAGGTACAAGGTAACTGTCTTCATATATTTGAAAGGCTGTCAAATAGAAGAGAAATTAGACTTGTGCTTCAGGGAAGGGGGACCTGCGGGTAGAACATCTAGAATGAAACAATATGAAGAGTTTTTTAACAACTAGAACCTCTTCTGCCTTGATAAGTTGAATTTCCTGTCACGGAAAGTGTCTACATAACAATTAGATGACCAGGGGCTCTGGGGTGGCTCAGTCAGTTAAGTGTCTGCCTTCAGCACAGGTCATGATCCCTGGGTCCTGGGATCGAGCCCCTCATTGGGCTCCCTGCTTAGCAAGGAGCCTGCTTCTCCCTCTCCCAGCCCCCTGCTTGTGCTCTCTCTCAAATAAATAAATAAATAAATAAAATTTTGAAAAAAAAAAAAAGAATTGAATGACCATGTGGTGGGAAGGAGCCTGAAACAGGTGTCCTTTTAGGAATCTACCTATGAGATGACATGGTTTTACCTTCATACCTTGGTTCTCCTCTTTTAAAGTTCATCACCCTGACTTTTCCTACCCTCAGTGGCCAAGATACTGTTTCTCCTCACATGAGCCTGGTCTTCCATATGCAATTATACTTGTGTTTCTCTCCATTGGCGATCCCAAGCAACCTCCATCTTCCACTGGTATCCACCACCCTTTTATGTTTTATCTTCCAGAATACTGGTTTTTAATTCTCTGGGCACTGTTAAGGTCAAAGTATTGTCCTCAATCCAAGATTCACTGGGCATGAATAAAATCACATAGATAAAAGGAAGGGAAGGGGGACATTTATTGGACACCTACTGTCTACCAGAGGCTTTAAATACATTAGCTAATATACTACTCTCATTCACTCCAGCAGTTGATATGCTCACTCTCCACACTAGGTAGCTGAATGACTTTTATCAAGCAAAACTACAGTTTCCTCATCTGCAATATGGGGTGAATCTAGTATCTACTTCACAAGATTGCTGTGAGAGTTAAGTGAGACAAGAGCTAGAAAGCCCTTGGCACAGTCCCTGGCACGTGGTAAAGTTTCACACTAGGTTAGCAATGCTATGAAAGAGGTATTCACGCAATGACTTTACAGATAAAGTCAGTGAGGAGAAAGTAGTGTAATCCACAGTAGTTCCCCAAACTCTGATCCAATGGTCAGGTCCATTAGAATTCGCTGAGGAGTTTTTTGTTTTATTTTGTTTTAATACAGATTCCCAAGTCCTAATTTGGAAGATTCTGATTCAAAATCTTTGGTATCTGAGAGGCAGTTCAATTTGGGAACTGCTAGTCTCATGGAATCGGCCCAGGCCCCAAAGTCAAACAGACGTGAAGTCAAAGGACTGCTGGATTGAATGGAGGAGCCAATGACAGGACCTGGAAGTTAGGTAGCTGTGTTCTCTTTGGAGGGAAGCTGGGAGGTCCTGGGACGGACATGTTAAAGTTCTTGCAGAAAGCCAGTAGGAATGTGTTGCTATAAATAACAGCAATAGCAACAATATTTACTACAGGTTTACAATGTGTCAGGTGCTATTCTAAGAGCTTTATTTGCATCAACTCTTCAATTCTCACAAATCCCTAGAAGGTAGACACTTCTATTATTCCAATTTTATAGATGGGAGAATGGAGGCAGAGAGGTCCTGAGATCTCAAGCTAATTAGGCAATCTGAACCCAGCGCTCACACTCTTAACTACTTCAGTAAATCGCCTCTTCCTTTAGACAATTCCTTTGGAAAACGAAGAAACTTCATATTTTAGGGAGACAGATTTAAGCTCAGGGGCATCACCTCACATTTAGGGAATGCAAGAAACAGAAGCCTCTTCAACAAACCTAAGCCCAGAGAGGGAGGTTTATTAGGAGGGGACAAGAATATTTCATGGTAAGAAGCACAGCTAGCCCTCTGAAAGGACCAGAACTGAGGTGCCATTGGCACAAAGCAGTTCCCATCTCCTCTTCTCTGCAGGGTCATGTGTCCTCTGGACTTGTCATCCCTCTGCCCGTGTGCTTTATGATTCTCTTTCTCTGGAGCTTTCCACCCTCCACTCCATTTGTACATGGCCCTTCCTGAATGCTTTCAACCACGAGGTGAGAAAGAGACAACAGGAGAGGCTCAGACAGGTCATTCTTGAAGTGGGGTGAGGGGCATGGGCTGAGCAAGATTCCCCAAAGTACCTACTACTTTGAACAAAGAAGCAGAACAGGAGAATAGGAAAAAGAGCAAAAGAAGTGAGAAGTGAACAGCTGGGTTTGGGAGACTTCAGATGAAAATCTCAGCACACAAGTTTAGAAGGGAAACTGACACTTGGGACAAAGGTTTTGGTTAGAACACCAAAGAGGTTGACTGTAAGAAAGCTGTTTTACTAAAACTGCTTCTAGAGCCAGAAGATCTGCCATAAGAAGTTAGGGAAATCATGGACAGAAATGAGTGAAGACAGCATTGTGCCAGAGAGTACAGATCACTTTTTGAAGTCATTTGTTATTTAAAGGGAAATTAGAAAAAAAAAAA
>NC_048233.1:46709920-46740989 GCF_002007445.2 Ailuropoda melanoleuca | reverse complement strand
ACGCTGTTCAACAGAAAATTGCGATTCTCTCTCTTCCTCATCATTGTTGACACACTTCTCAAAAGAAGTTGTCTATATTTGCGGCCTCCTCTTCTTCACTTCAAAATCCTTATCTTCCTACAGACCCATTTTGCTGAATGACATCCTAAAGTCAAATGGCTTTTCCTCTGTCTTCAGTCTTCTTGACTTGAGAACAACACAAACGAACAAAGTTTAATGTTGGAAAAATAATTATCAAAGTTGATTTGACATATATTAAGTGATAGACAACATAGTATTTTGCTGCTTTCATAATTAGACAGAAATATTAGGCAAACACTGTCAAGAGCTTTAACTGACAGTGTTACCTTTTCCCAGCCCAAATCAGTTTTTATTTTTCAGTTGTTCTTTTTGCTTTATTTGATCAACTATTGAATTTTATCTCATTTAATATTGTCCAGGCACCAAGCACCACGCTAAACACTTGGTACGTATTATTTCATTCAGTCTTCCCATACATGCCTGCTTAGATTATCGTCCTTATTTATCAGTGATGAAACAGAGGCCCAGAATGATTAAGGAACTTATCCAAGATTACATGGCTAATGGTGGAGCAAAGATCTGAACCCATCTTTGTTAGACAAGAAAGTACTTGCTCCCGGTTCTCAATATCTACACACACTATCAATCGTGATTGCCTTCCTCTGGAAGCTCATACATTTGAATACTCATTGCACATACGCGTGTATCCAGTCAGTTGGCCTGGCACTCAATAAACATTTAAGTGTTAAGATTCCAAGATAAACAGAATGAGGAATGAACCATGAGAGACTACGGACTCTGGGAAACAAACTGAGAGCTTCAGAGGGGAGGGGAGTGGGGGATTGGGATAGGCCGGTGATGGGTATTAAGGAGGGCGCGTATTGCATGGTGCGCTGGGTGTTATACGCAAATAATGAATCATGGAACACTACATCAAAAACTAAGGATGTACTGTATGGTGTCTAACATAACAGAATAAGAATTATTATTAAAAAAAGATTCCAAGATAAAGAAAATATTCCAAGATAAAGACACAGCCCCATCTCTCAAGACATCCATGGTATAGTGGGGAATATAGGGCAATAACAATGGCGCAGGGCAATGGAGAGTCATTGTCATAGAGATGGATGAAGTACCACGAGAGTGGGAGCGCCAAAATCTGCCTGGGGAAGTGAGGACGGTTGTCGGAAAAGGGCTTTGATTTTAAGAAAGACTTGAAGGGCGCAGAGCAGTTTGCAGGCAGGGAAGAGACAGACTAGGCTCAAGGGCCTCTGGGCTCCAGTATCTGGGAGGTGACATTCCTATGCCTTCAGGCTCCTCTGTCCCTCTGAAATGTCTGGACTCAGTGCGCTTAACTGGAGTATCTCTCAGCCTGTCCTCAGCAAGAACAGCTTGTTGTAGAGGTAAAACGTACCAGATTCTTCTGGCTTAATACTCCTTTAATGCTCTATCCCCGTTCCTCCTTAATACTCTATTCCAGTTATTCTCAAAGTGGGGTTCCTGGACCAGCAGTAGCACCTGGAAATTTGTTAGAAATGCAAATTCCTAAGAAACAAAAATGAACAAAGGGACAAAAAGAGAGAGAGAGAGAGAGAGAGAGAGAGAAATCAAGAAACAGATTATTAGGGGCGCCTGGGTGGCACAGCGGTTAAGCGTCTGCCTTCGGCTCAGGGCGTGATCCCACGTTATGGGTTCGAGCCCCACATCAGGCTCCTCTGCTATGAGCCTGCTTCTTCCTCTCCCACTCCCCCTGCTTGTGTTCCCTCTCTCGCTAGCTGTCTCTATCTCTGTCAAATAAATAAATAAAATCTTTAAAAAAAAAAAAAAGAAACAGATTATTAATATAAGGTACAAACTGATGGTGATGAGAGGGGAGGGTGGTGGGCAGATGGATGAAGTGGGTGATGGGGATTAAAGAGGGCACTTGTGACCAGCAGATTATTAATATAAGGTACAAACTGATGGTAATGAGAGGGGAGGGTGGTGGGCAGATGGATGAAGTGGGTGATGGGGATTAAAGAGGGCACTTGTGACCAGCACCTGGTGGTGTACGTAAGCGATGAATCACTATATTTTGTACCTGAAACTGATATTACACTATATGTTAACTAAGTGGAATTTAAATAAAAACTTAAGAAATGCAAATTCTTAGCCCCCACTCCAGATTATCACATCAGAAACTCTGCAAGTGGGCCCAGCAATCTGGTTTCACAAGCCCTCTGGGTCATTCCGGTACGCGCTGGAGTTTGGGAACCACGGGTCCGCACGTACTGTCACTGTCAGTTAAAGCTCTCTCGACTTTAGAACAGTAGAGCTGAGTTCCCTAATGAGCTGGGGAGTGTGGTGCATCCTTTCCACTCACCCTCGGATGCCCAGTACTTGGGCCAACATTGGACACGTAGTAGGTGTTCAAGAAAATATTTGTGGAAAGAAAGAACGAATAATTACAAAATGAATCCCACCAACATATAGAAAGCTTCAAGGGCTGATACCCTTAGAAGAGCTCATGTAATCCCACTGAATTTTAAATGTCTGGTCAGAATGGGGGCGGGGAGCAGAATGTGGGAGATCTTGGGAGGGAAAGAGAATTAACATTTGCTCAGCACTGTCTATGTGCTGGGGGTTTTCAGGGGCTTTGGAGTAACTCCCGGCAACCCCAGGAAGGAGCTGTTATTGTCTTCACCTGCAAGCCTAGAAACTGATGTTCAGAGAGGCAGTGTTCCCAGAGGCGCCGAGCTGGCGGTGGGTGGTCAGCGCCCAGCGCCATGACTTTTTCTCCTCCCCTAGCCCCTTTGTAGACCAGCAGTGGCAGCCAAGGAGCAGACAAATGGAAGCAGAAAGCCCCGGTGGGAAAGACAGACTCCATGAACCACTTTGCCTGGCATCATCACTATCACTCTACACATTTGTCCAGGATGCCGAGCTAAGCAGAGGCTTCAAGGTGTTCAGGGTGGGTTCTTAGGCATTCTGTGCCATTTGGTCATCTTCAGAACCCTCCTTCCCTCCACTGGCCGCGACATCATGCCATCTCTCATCTTCTGGCTGAATGTGCCTTTTCGGCCACCTTCCTGACTGTGAATGGAGACGTCGGTTTGTCAGGCCTGTCTGTGTGTCTGTGTCCGGGCTGGAGGACGCCTCCCTTCTGGGTCCCACTCAGCGCAGGCTCCTCTCTTGATATTGCCCTATGTGAATCAGCTGCAGCTTTGCAATCAGATTCCGCCTGGAACCCAGAGACTCTGGTTCCGACAAGCGGCTTGTCCTTTTCCTTCCTTCCTTACCTGTTAGGGATTTCTTCCTTTCAGAGAGCTCCAGTGACATTTTCATGACTCTCCAGCCCTGGCCTGGCCCTGGGCTCCACTACTGCATCTATGTATCTGCTGGAAGTTTCGCTTGGCTGTTCACTTTATTTACTTTTAAAGATTTTATTTATTTATTGGACAGAGAGAAACACAGTGAGAGAGGGAACACCAGCAGGGGGAGTGGGAGAGGGAGAAGCAGGCCTCCCCCGCTAAGCAGGGAGCCTAATGTGGGGCTTGATCCTGGGATCATGACCTGAGCCAAAGGCAGACGCTTAACAACTGAGCTACCCAGGCACCCCTGGCTGTTCGCTTTAAATGCAGTGTTCGAATGGAACTCATCAATTTATTCTCTAACTCTGTGCTTCCTCCCAAACTCCTGTTGTTTCTGTCATTGACACCAAATCCTACCACTCATCAGGCTTTTCAAGTGACCCACTTGAGTACTTAACCTCTCCCTTCCTTTGTAATGTCTCTCTTCCTCCCTCCCTCCCTTTGTCCCTTCCTTCCCCTTCTCTCCTCTTCCTCTTTCCACAAGTAAGTATTGAGCACTTGCTATGTACCAGCCCGGGCCTTATTTTTCCCTTCCTGGCATCTACATTCTAGGAGAGAGAGAAAGGCGACAAGCAAGCAAATAAACTAACTGTAGCTTGTGGTAAGTACAGCAAAGTAAATAAATAGAGCACTATGTACAGCATGGTGAAGGGGGAGGCCGGGAAAGGCTTCTTGGGGAGGCGACATCTAAGCCAAGACCTTTGAGGAGCAGTGAGCATGGGAGGTGGGGTGAGGCAGCTGTTGGGACCGGAGCTCAATGAGCTGGTGGGGGAGGGGAGCAGCCAGGAGTGGGCAGGGGCAGACCACGTGGGGCCAGGAGGACAAGTAGGAATTCGACTTCACTCAAGTGCCATGGAAGCCTTCAGGAAGATTCATGGAGGGGTGGCCCACACTAACGGACACTTAGAGGAGGTATGGAGTGGACAGTGATCTTTCCAGCTGCTCTCTGGAGAAAGGACTGGAGAAGTGGGGAAGCCTGTGGATTTACTTTTACCTTTCAGTGTCTTCCTGATAGAATGTCCTTCTAATTAGGACCTATACTCTTCCTCCCATCAAAATGGTGTGCCATCCAATGGCTATGTTTCAGAGAGAGAGGGTTTTGGGCCTTGGTAATGAGCAACATCATCGTCAACAACAACAACAACATTAGTAAAGCTTATTGACGGTCCCTTTGTGTGCTCAATTTGAGTACTTGCATATATCATACGTTTTAATGCTCAACAGTACTAGAAGGGGTATATAATTACCTTCAATTCACAGGTAAGGACGGAGAGGTTCGTTAACTTGCCCAAAGTCACATAGCTGTTAAGACAAAAAAGAATAAAGAGACCATTTTTGAGCAAATATGGTCAAGGCTTTGATTGTGTTCCCCTTACTGTTTTCCATACTCCTTGTGGAAAACCCAAACTGTACAAAGCAGTATGAAGGAGGAAGTTAAAGCCCCCCATAATCCTGCCCTAAGGTGTGACTTTGAACTTTCCTCGTGGTTTTGCTCCAGAGATGCTGAAATGCTTCATATGCGCAGTGCTGAAGAGCTCTCAGATACCATGTCCTATGAAGGGCCTGGTCCTCCCGGAAGCTGGTGCAGAGACAAAGCGATATGGAGCCACTTTCTTACCATCTCTGCTGCAGGAAGTGGACGCCAAACTGTTCTGGCTCCAAAAGGAGCCGCACCCACTGGGGGGTCAAAGAACTTTAGCCGGTTTATATCACTGCTTCGAAGGACAGGCCAAAAACAGCAGGGAGAGGACAATGAGAAGTTACCTACACCCACAACCGAACAAGAATTCAGGGGCCAAATCTGGTTGTTCATTTCGAATTTTCACGTCTCATTGAGAGAGATCATGTGGATTTCCTCTGTCATAAAAACTACGACTTCAGCAGGAAAACTAATCACCACAGAATAATATTCTGGTGTCATTTTTATAATTCTGAGCAAAAGCTGGAGGTGTTCAAATTTCTAAACCCTGCTGGACAGAAGGCAGTTTTCCAAGCAGGGTTCGGCCATGCTAACTGTTGAATAGGAAAGCTAATTAGCATCCTGTGTGAATTATCTTGTCTATTTTTTTTTTTTTTGGGACCGGAAATCAAATGGGAAGGGTTCCCTTGTGTTCCAAGTGAGTTCCAGAAGAATTACTCACGCTCCTTAACCCATGAGTCAGACAGGAGTCTAGGAGAGTGTTTCCAAAACAGGCCAACAATAAGATAAACAAAGCAATTGATATGTGACAGTGTGGAGAAGCAGGGTTGCAATTGGCCAAAGCAAGTGACGGGGTCCAGAGCAAGATGACAGCAAGCAAACCCAGGATGGCTGCGCGGCCCCAGAGACGCTCTGGAGGACCAGAGCTCTGCACACCAGCTCAGAGCATTTCCTGAAAGTGAGTATCCACCAGGGATTTGTCTTCAGGTCCTTTATTCGATTTCATTGACTTAGTGTATGGAATTAGAGCATCCTCCCCTCAAACGACTCTAGAGGCTGACTGCTATCACACGGCGCCTCCTGGCGCTCTAGAAGCTTTGGCTAGCCATGCGTTTTGACATTTCACAACACAGGATATTAATCATTTTGGGACCCTGGGCCTGTTCCCAGTGTCCATGTTTGCCATTGTTGGTCTGCAGCCAGAAAAATAGCTCCTAAGTGAACAGAGGCTTCCCCGAATAGAATTATAAATTAATCAAGAAAGCTCGGCTTAGGAAATAACCCAGCACTAAGCTGGATTCTCTCCTGGGAATGGAAAAAATAAGCCTCCTCTCTGCTCCCTCGAGGAGGGGGTCTGAAGCCAGGTCTCGGCCCTGCCTGAGTCTGCCAAGGGCCTACAGGCATCTCCGTTAGCAGAGGCGGGTGGTATGCGTGCGGCCTCCTGAGGACCCTGCCCCTCACCCGAGTCCTGTTCTCTGCAGAGAAAACAGCAGGGTAGGTGTGTAGGAGGAAGAGCAAGGACTGACAGGTGTTTTTCTTCACCTCTGGTTAAACCCACAGAGGCCAGGCTGGGGTGTGGGGCGGGGGAGGCATCCATCTTCCACAAGCAGTCAGTGATCTTCCCAAACACTGCCCAGATCACCTCCCACTTCCTAGAAACCTCTGAGAGAACCCTTCCCACACGCACAGCTACAGGAGAAATCCCACAGTTCTTCATAGCCATTCACGGCCCTTCACTCCCTGACTTCCTGTCTAAACCGGCTTCATCTGCGCTCCCTCCCGGGCTCTCCCCCACTGGCCTACTAGTTAGTTCTAAACCCACTGTGTGCTGTCTGCTCGGTGTTCTCCTTCCACCATCCTTCTGCTGACTACTTCCTGCACAGCCCCCCAGCGTCCCCTCTGCTTGCAGGTAGCCTCCCATCCCCCCTCCCTGAGTTCCTTGCTCCCAGTCTGTGTTTCTGTCACACTACAGGTAGGCTCTCCTCTCTGGTGAGGGATTGTGCCATGTGCATGTCTTCCCTGTTAGACTTAGACTGTGAGCTCCCTGAGGACAGGCACTGTGTCTGCTCCCTTCATCTTGGGCTCTTGAAAAATCATCCGTGTCTCATCGAAGCAAGATGAGGTTTACGTATCAGTTATTATACTCTCTGCTTTTCAGAGAATGGCCAGAAGTTTAAAGGGAGCTGTGCCCAACAATGGTGAGGCTCCATGCTTTCCTTCCTTATAGGTTTTTGCAATTTCAGTTTGACTTTCAGTAACATTTGGCTTGCACCCCAAGACTTATGGTATTCAGTTTTAGAGGGTAATGGCTTCAGGAAGCACTGATTTCCGTGTTTAATTGTTTAAGATAGGGACGGACGGCAAACCTATATCGTACTCCAAATCCCCCTCTCCGTCGCCCCCTCTCACACACATACACAGCCCACAGAGACAGACATTCCTAACAGTCTGTGAAGGAGGCTGATGGTACAGAATTCAGCGTATAATAAGAATTTTAAATGCCACTTAATACGGAAAGCTGATTAGTTCATAGGTGTTTAGAGGGAGGCACAGCTGGTCCTCGGCAGGGCTAGGTGCCATAACGGGATACCGAAGGGCGAATGCGTGGTGGTGTTGTGGGAAACTCTCCCCAGCTTGTCTTTCATGGTGAAACAAGCTTTTTCTCTCCTCAGTGTTCGTACGTGCTGCTTTCTCTGCCTAGAAAGCCTTTGCCCTTCACCCCTAGCCCCTTCATTAAGTAAGTGCCTTCATCCCTCAGGTGTCAACTTAAACAGAACTGCCTCAGAGGGGCCTAGACTCAATGTCCTTATACTCTCCCTGTCCCCATTGTTGGTATTTTCCTCAAAGCCCCTGCCGATGATGATGATGATTTTATGTCTGCTTCTTCTGCTAGACTGAAAGCAACCTGATAGGGAGAGGATTCGTGTGGTTTCCTCATTAATGTATCCACAACACAGAGCAGGGGTTCAACGTTCCACTTGGAGCCAGAGGGAGCTGGTTAGTTTCCTGGATGGGTGCCTTTCCCTGCCCGCTCAGCTCCCTGCCCTCCTCCCTCCACTTCCCCCAACTTGCTTCCCAGAAGCCCACCTCCCTCATCACTGTCTCCACTTAACACACTCCTGCTCACTTCCTAACACCTTCTCATATGCCCTCTCCATTGTGACACTCTCTCTCAGCTGTTAGTGACTCCTGCTTCTGGGCTCCCCCAACTTTGACTTTCTTCCACAGTTTCCCATGATTGTTTCTTTTTTAGTACAGAAACTTGAAGGTGCTTTTAGAAAACCTTGAACAAACATCATAGAGGTGTGTAAAGTCAAAAGCGAAATTCTCCCTTCCCCTTCTCATGTTTCCAGCTAAACTTTGGTACCACGAAGTTCTTTTCTCTGCATTTATAATCATACATTAAATCTTTTCTTTTAAATAAATTTTTAAAAGGGGACCATTGTATACTTTTAGGAAGTAAAAAACAGATCATATAATAATATCCTGTCGTGACATTTTTCAATGACCAGGTCTTATTTTTCTGAGAATAGAGAGAGCCGCCTTGATTTTTCAATGGCTGATTGTTGGCCCATGTGTGCTTGTACCATCATTTAAAAAACCAGTCTTTTCACAACAATTTAGGTGCTTCCTATTTTTGTGAATTACAAGCAGTCCTGAGCTAAATCCCTTTACACATCTGAGTGGCTATTTCTCTGGAATATATTCCTAAGAGTGGAGTCGTTGCATCTAATGGCCTCCCATTTTGTGTTTTGATAGCTATAGCCCAATTGTCTGCTAGAGTAACAGTGCCCCATGAGTGAGAATATCTGAATCTTCACAGCCATGCCTTGGTATTGTCACTGTGCTTTATCTTTCTTATCTTATTGGTCAAACTTTTCCTGTCCTCAACTGTTGAAGTTAAATAGATTTTAATCACCACGGTGTTGTTCACCTGTACACTACTGTTTATATCCATTGCTCATTTGCCAATTAGACTATTCAGTTTAATTTTTTTACTCATTTCTAGTGTTTTTTTTTTTAATTATAGCAAAATACACACAGCATAAAAACTGCCATCTTAACCAGTTTTAAGGGTCCAGCTCAGTGGCATTAAGTGCATGGACTTCCTTGTGCAGCCATTCCCACCATCCAGATCCAGGACTCTTTTAAGATGAAAACATCTTGCAGAACTGAATTTTCCCTTTCCCCCAACCCCCAGCCCCGGGCAACCATCCTTCTCTTTTCTGTCTCTATGAATTTGATGACTACTTGGTTTTTTAAATAGTAAGCATATAGGGGCGCCTGGGTGGCTCAGTCAGTTAAGCTTCCAACTCTTGGTTTCAGCTCAGGTCATGATCTCATGGGTTGTGAGATCGAGTCCCACGTCAGGCTCCACACTCAGTGGGGAGTCTGTGACATTCTCCCTCCCCCTCTGCCCTCACCGTGCTCTCACTCTCCCTCTCCCTCCCACCAAATAAATAAATAAATAAATAGCATGCATATAAACTTTTGTTATAGAGGTTCAACACATTTCTTCAAAATTTTTAGCTTGCCTTTAACTGTAATGTCTCTTGTCATGTGGAAGGTGCTCATTTTTTTAAGGTTCGCATTTTTATGTCTGTAAATATGATCATCTTTTGCTTTATGGCTTATAAGTTTTATGTTTTGCTTTGCAGAACCTCCTTGGCCTAAAATAATGAAGTATTTTCCTGATTTCTTCTGGTAATAAACTTAGCCTCCTTCACCCTTTGCTGTTAGGTCTCACCCCTTCTTGTCCCTCCCTCATCACCATATTTAAATTGAATTCTTAAAGCTGTGCTAATCTAGGCCCTTGATTCTTGGCACTCCTTGGTCTCAGCCTGCCACACTCAGCCGCAGCCCTGGACAGTGCCAATGCCCTGCTTCTGCTTGAAAACACCACCTTCACCCCATGCCACCCTATGTTTTTGCTCTTCCTCCCACATCTTTTGCTACTTTCAGCTTATTCATTCATCATGTTTTTATTGAGCATCTGCTATGTACCACAACTGTGCCAGGTGCTGGGGACACAGTGGTGAGCCACACAGGCATTGTCATGGACCTCTGGCCCCTGAAGTGTATGGCTTAAGATGGCAGACATGAGACAGTCATATATATTCTCTGTATCAGCCCCTGTTAAGCATGTTTGTGTGTGTGTGTGTGCATTTACATATTTGCAGAGTGTTATGCAAGCAAATAACAGGGAGGAAGGGGGAGGGGAAGTCAAGGAAAGACAAATTAAGGAAGTGATTTTTAAGCTGAGCTCTGCAGGATGAAAAAGTGCTAGCTGGGTGAGGAGTGGATAGTTTGGAAGGGTTGCTTCCAGGAAAAGGAAGGAGAACTTCAAAGACTCTGAGGTGAGAAGGAGCTTGGAAAATTCAAGAAATCAAAAGAAGGCCCGTGTACGTGGAGTGCGGGCAGCAAGGTAGGAGATGAGGTCAAAACTATGAATAAAGAGCCAGGTCATGCAGGGTCTTATGGACACATGGAGAGGGCTGGAGATTTACTCCCAAGAGCGATGGGCAGCTATTGACAACCTCTCTTCCCCTGCTCGTTTCCCCACTTTGGATGTCCCTTGTAGATGGGTCTTTGGTGTTCTGACCTTCTCTTGGCTCATTCAGTCTTATGGTTAAGTAATCATCTGTCTATGGCTTATTCCTGAATCCTAACAGCCTCCTGAATTCTAGTCTTTTCCCAGCTACCTCCTAGGGTTATTACTAGGGTGTCTTGCTGGTTCCACATATGTAAATGTTGGAAACTGACCTCATTTTCCTTTCCAAAATCCTTCCTTCTCCTGTATTTCCCATCTTGGTCAATAGCAGTTCCTCTGGACCCCCATTTTCCAGATTGGAAACATGTGTGTCTCCTTGACTAACCCTCCCCTTATTTTACTCATTCATTTACTCTGAGGATACAGCAGGGAACTGGTAAAACTTACATTCCATGGACCAACAGTAAACACATCAATGTATATTATAATGTCAGTAAATGATAAGTGCTATAATAAAAGTAAAGCACACAGAAAGTGATGGGGTGGGAACGCTGCTTATTTTCATCAGAGAAGGTCTCTTTGAGAAGGTAGATTTGAGCAGAGGAAATAGCAAATGCAAAGGCCCAGAGGTGAGAGCATGCTTGCGATGCAGCAAAAAGATCAGTAGTTGGAATGCATCAAGTGACAGGTTGAAAGTACAGAGATGAAGCCAAAGAAGTGGCCCTTATAGACTGCAGACTGCGGAAAGGTGTGAAGAGGGGGTTAGAATTTAATTCTAAGTGAGGTGAGAAGCCTTCAGAGGGTTTTGCTCAGAAAAGTGCCATGATCTTATACATAAAGATCAGAGGATCTGTCTGGCGCTTGTGAAGAATAGACTGTGGGGGCAAAGTGAAGACCACATAGTAATCCAAGTCCTCACCACACTCACAGGGTTTTGCCCACATCCATCCCCCTCCCCCATCCTCACAGCTACTGCCCTAAATTAACCCCCTCCCTCATACCTGAATGATTGCTGGGGTCACATTAATGATCTTCCTGCATCCTTCTGGATTTCTCTTTCAGTTGCACACATCTGAGTAAACCCTTCCTTTGCTCAAGCCTGCTGTTGTTCCTCACCCCATACAAAAGAAGTACAACTTCTTCAGCCTTGGATTTAAGGCCCCTCCTGCCTTCCCACCTTATCTCCCACCACTGCTGCCTTTCACCTAGCCCAAGTTCAAGTCACACTGCACTACTCAGTTCCGCATAGAAGCTTCTTGCCTTCCCACCTCCAACATCTGCACAACCAATTCCATCTTCCCAAAAAGCATTCTCTCACCTTCCCTCAACTCTGTAAGAGCCAGACTTCCTCAATTTTTCCTGATGGCTCAGGCAAAGGGGATTCTTCTTGCCTTTGGACTTTTATACTTTTCCAATGACACTAATCACTGTCTACATGGCTATAACTCTTTATTATACACATCTTATCTTTCTCACGAATTTATACATTTCCGGGGGTCAGGGTCCAAGTGCACTTTGTATCCACACTGCCCCATCTAATGCGCATGGGGAGACACCCCAGGCATTTGTCAAATGAATGAAGTACTGGCTCCAGAGTATTTAAACTCTCTATCTGGGGAGACAACCATGTCCTAAGTTCATCTAAATGAATAATATAAGACTGTATAAAATGGGAGGGATCCCTCAGGTAACACACTCTATAGACTGTAGGGATTCAGAGGGGCGATCTGTAGAAGATGGATTGGTCAGGGAAGAGCTAGTAGCAGGTGATGTTTCTGGGGCGATTGTCATGTGCTGCGCTCGCTCGGCTGAACACTTTACTGCATTACCTCACTTCTCTCTTACTACCTATGCTACCGATATATACCTAGGCGCTGACATGATAGCCCCCTTCAGATGAGGAGACCGAGGTAGCAAGGTGAAGTGATCTTCTCGAAGTCACACTGTTACAAAATCTGCAGATGTGGGATCTGAACCCATGCCTATCTGATTGATTAGCTTGTATCCATCCCTCTAGTATTCTGCCTTCGGAAAAGCTCTGCAGTGAAAACAGGGTTTGCGTTTTGTCTCCTGCCTCATTCCAAAATGGATTTGAAGCAGTTAAATATGAGCCGAGCTGTGCCAGAGAAGATGACGAGGATTTGAAGATGAGGTAGGTGGTTCGGGTTAGGGAAGTAGCTATTTGCGGGCTATCAGGCAGACTCATTCCTGGATGGAAGCAGTGTGTCGACTACATTGGAGGATGTATCTGGAGCCTTGTTGGAGACTAATGTGTGGAAGGTGTTGAATGCCAAGGAGGATTGTTGAATGTTAATGACTTAGGACACAAGGAGATGTTGAGGGTTTATGAGCAGGCCAGGATAGAACTCCATTCAAAGAAAACTCATTGGGATAGGTTGTGCACTAACTGATGAATGGAAAAGTACGATTCACTGAGTAAACCCTCGCTCTCAAAGAGCCGATCATCTTTTGGGAGAAACAGCTCGTAGGATGCAAACAAAGCACCATGGAGACCGAGCTAGGAGAGGCGGTTTTTATGAAGGAGTGGGAAAACCTCCTAAGGTTGTGGCATTTGAACCAGGCCTTGCAGACAAGGGAGGATGGAGAACAGTGATGGTGACTACTTCTGGGCCAGGGGAAGGAGGGGAGGGCAGTTTTTATAGAGGGTTCCCCGGTAATCATACACAGGCTGGGTCATAATACTTGTCTCTCATACATTTCTGAGAGGGAGATGCACTGAAGGCCAACAATTGTTCTGCACAGGCAGCAGCACCCGTGAAAAAGACTCAAGGGTCTTAGCAGTGAGCAAGTTCAGTGAGAGAATGGGGCCGCTTGCCTGTCAAAGGAGCTGAAGTCATCTGTGGCTGCCTTAAAAGATGGTCAGGGCCGCACCACCGGCTCCCAGACTCTAGCCCGTGAATTTTGTCAGTTCTGGGGGCCACCTGCTAGAGCAGCGATTCACAGCCAGGGGTGACGGTGACCTTCAGGAGACATTTGGCAATGTCCAGAGACATTTTTGGTTGTCACACGGGGAGGAGCTACTACGGACGTCCAGTGTAGGATCCTGAGCTGTCGTTAAACATCCTGTACTACCCAGGCTGGCCCCCCATTCTCTGCAACAAAGACCTTCCCAGACCGAATGTCAACAGTGCCGAGCTTGAGAAACCCAGCTGCAGAGGACGAAGCACCCAAAGCATGGGTCGAGGTTTTGACAACAGTATCCTCAGGAGCAGTTGAAGTGACCGGGAATGTGTAACCCGGAGGAGATTTAGGGAGCTGATAAATATCTTAGAAAAGCAGGTTGTCCAGAGCAACTGCCCCAACTTCCACCATCACTCACCCCGACTATTGCAATCAGAGTCCAACCAGACCCAGTGTTTGGAAGATTAAGAAAGTCATCATAATAGCAAATGCTTACGTAGCATTCACTGCTTTTCAGATACTAAGGTAAGAGCTGTACCTATGACAGTGCACTGAATGGTCCCAATAAACCCGTCACAGCCAGTTTTCAAGCGGGGAGACTGAGGCACAGAGAAGAGGGTAAGTCACTTGCCTAAGATCACAAATCTCCATGAGTCGCAGAGCCAGCACTTGAACCCCGGTGGGCTGTGCTCTGAACCACTGCGCAGGACTGCGGTAGCTGCATGGGAGAGAGCTGCATTTGAAAGACACAGATCCGAGCCTCAACCCCAGCTTTACCATTTACTAGCTGGGGACCCATGGTCAGTTTCTATCCCTGTATCAGTGGGACAGTGAGATGATAAAAGGCGACTAGCTCTTCTATGCAATGAGTTCTCACAATAACTCAAGGAGGTACATGCTTAGTACCCTCATTTCACATACATGAGGATTAGAGAGGTCGAGTGACTTGCCAAGGGTCACCCAGCTAAGAAGTGGAGAGTCAGGATTTAAACCCACATCTGTCTGATTCCAGAACCTGTTTTTAACCACAAAGCCGTATATTACCAAACTTGGGGTGGGGCAGCAGGACAAAGCATATGAACGTTTCCTGGAACGTAGAAAGCAATTAACAAAAGCTATTTGTTATTCTCATAGCAATCACAGTTTTGATCTTCGTGACCAGCTCACTCAGATGTGCAGATGGCAGCACAGTATTCCAGCCAAGAGAACAAGGTCAGCAGAAGATGAATGATGCAGGGGTTTGTGTGCGATCATAAGCCCATAGCCAGCTATTCCGTAAGCCTGGGCTTCGGTCTCTCCGGTAAGGCGGTGTCACTTTTGATCCATTTGTCCTGCTCTCTGCACAGTCTACTATTCATAGAACAGGAGTGGGAGGGGCAGGGACAATGCAAGGCTAATTTAATGTCAAGGTTCCATAGCCCATACATTTCATAGATTCCACTTAGTCATAATAAAAAAAAAAAAAGATGAATGTAGTGCCTTGTGCAAAATGGGAAAAGCCACCACACACTCACATACTGCACTGCAAATAGAACCACAGCTCACCTGACGGTTAATTCCACCCAGGAAGGATTTCATTTTAAAACAATTGCCTGATTTCATTGTAGGGAATGCTGTGTGAGCATTTTCCACGGAGAGGGGGTGGCATCCGCCTAGCTGGAGGACTGGCAGCACACGGAATCTTCCTGCAGTAGATTCTTAAACATGGAAGCCTGGCCAAAGGGAGGCCAGACAAGAAGGGGTGGGAGAATTGCTTGAGTGAAAGATGTGGGCACGAAGGACAATGGGATGCCTGGGCAGGGGACCCCCAACTGCCTAGCTGGGGGAAAGTGATCAGAGAAACTTTCACAGAGAGGGGATATTTGAGCTGGATCTTGAAGGACGAATAGGAGTGTGCCAGGTGGAGGAAGGGGGGAAGGTATATAGACAAGAGAGACCAACAGCCCTGTGAAAGTTCCGAGACCTGGGAGAATACAGCCACTCCTATGCTTTGTGGCTAGTTGTGGCAAGAGCTCAGGGAGAGAGGGGCATGGAGTGAAGGAGACAAGGCTGGAAGTGTGGGCTGGAGTCAGGTCATTAAGGGTCTGTAGCTCTACAACCCTTCTGGACAGCTTGGTGCAGTGGAAAGATTTCTGGCTGTGCAGCAGGAGGAAAAAAACCTGGGGGTTTGGAGTGTGTCAAAGCTGGTTTTGAATCCAAGTTCCATTACTTACTGGCCACGTGACCGAGATCAAATTACCTTACCTCTGAGTCCCAGCATCCACGTTTGGAAGATGGGGACGCAATGCCCACCTCCTAGGGGTGTCGTTAGGATGAAACAAGGTGAAGGGTAGACTCCTGACACAGAGCACACCGCAGTCTCTCGGTGAATGTTAGTTCCCACTTTCCTAGACAGGTGAGGGGGTGTTGTTTCCAGCCAGAAAACACAGGGGGTAGAGTTTCAACCAGATCTCTATTTTAGAATGGTGACTCCAATGGATTGTTCTAGGGGGAACGGAAGGCAGAGAGAAGACTCAGCTCTGAACATGGAGTTTTAACAGCTTCTGTTTCAGGGGTTTACAGCCTCATTATCAGGCACCAGATTCTGGGGCTATAGCCTGTGGTTCCAGTATCTGAATCTCTCTTTAAGAAGACTGGATAATGGACTGGCTTAGCTGCCTCAATGTCCCCAACGTGGTGAGACCAGTTTGAAGGGCCACAATTTAAGCAAGCACAACTTTATTTTGCCACAGACCAGCTGTCCCACTTCTATTCTTCATTTCATTTATTCATTCATTCGTCTGGCAAATATTTATTGAGTGGCCCCACCAGTAAGTGGGCTGCATGGGTATTGGGGATACAATGTCTCCTCTCCCATCTGTGTGGTTATATATAATCAGAACTCGAGAAAAACAGCGCTCCCATCCCCTCCCAATGCCCACATGTTGCCGGGGCTTCCCGACAGTCAGTTTGATGCATCCCTGCCCTTCGTGGAAGGTAATTAGCTGGTCAGAGAACATGGTCCAGTGAAGACAGTCCCACTGGAAAATCACCATGCTGTGCCACACTTTCTCAAGCTTCGTTTTCTAAGATCTCAGCACAGAATTGTGATTTTGAGACCAGAGCTCCTGAATTCTGTCTTTCTGAGAAAGAGGCTGGGTAAAGATAGATGAAAAGAAATCTTGAAGCCATACTGGCTTCTCACTTCTGTTGGACTGGGGATGATATACCCAGAGAGTGACATGGATTCCTCAGTTTGACAAATCAGGGAGTCTTGGCTCAAGTCAAAAGAACTGAGAGAATTAATCAAGAAGATCTCTATCGATAAGGTTAAACAAGAATGTTGTCGCCAAAACAAAGAAGAGGGGAATCCATGATGCCGAAACTTCCACACCTCATTCAGACACCCTCAAACACTCACTTACCCCCCCGAATCCAGACCACTGTCTCTTCCTCTTATGGACCATTCTAAGAGCCTCCCAAAAGGTCTGCCGAGCCATCTGTTCTCCATGGTGTCCTCGGTCTGCTCTCTCCAGAAGGAAAGAAGGACCCGGCCCCTCTCTGACTCCCTGACTCCCTTGGGGGGAGTGTCAGGCTGTTAGCTGGGAATCAAAGCTTCTCCTAGCTAACCCCTCCTGAATTCCACCTACTGGTGGGTCTCCTTGTTTCACTCAATATATATTATTCATCAGAACAGGACTGAGGACCGATGGTGTTGAAACCATGCCCTATAGAGTTAGAGGTTGAAACCAGCAGAAAGGTTTTTTTGTTTTGTTTTAGATTTTATATATTTATTTGTTAGAGAAAAAGAGAGACCTCAAGCAGGGGTACTGGCAGGCAGAGGCAAGTTCCCTGCAGATCAAGGAGCCTGATGCAGGACTCGATCCCAGGACCCTGGGATCATGACCCGAGCGGGAGGCAGACACTTAACCAACTGAGCCACCCTGGCCTCCTGAAACCAGCAGAAAGCACAAAGCTTGTTTTGCAGGGAACTGTTTCCCCAATCAGCTGTTGTGTCTTTTCAGACCTCACTAAACAAACCCACGAGCTGTCTCTGCAGAAGCCTGGACTCAGGGTCAACTGATCAGTTCCAGCCTAGGAACAAGCAAGGCCCTGCAGTCCTTATCTGGGATAATGAGCCCAAGACCCCATTCAGTTTCTACCCGCTCTCAGAGCACGCCCAGAGCTCCTTCCCCTTGTCCTGAGATAACCTCCTGACGTCAGGGGCGGAATTTTGCCTCTTTCTGAAGCTGTCTCCACCCCAAAGTGAACATGGGATGCATGTTACATTATGTTTGCTCAATGCGCATGCTCCACCTTTCCTCATGAATAGTCATAAGTTTCCCCCGCCCTTTTCATCAATATGTATGTCAGCTCCTACCCTGAATTTCCCCTTTAAAAACCCCCGCTTGATCCTTAACCAAGAATCTCAGAGATGGTCTTTGCACGTCCGTGTGCCCTCTCCCCAGGATGCTGACCTGCTGAATAAAGCAACCTTCCTCTCCAGCCAACACTGGGCGAGCCAGCCGGACTCAGGTTTCAGAGACACCATAGCTTTCTAGCTTTGAGTTATTTTCTTTCACATCCTCATCTCCTTCACAATCCAGCTCAGTTTTCGTTCCTGCCAGAGACTGCTTCTTGCCTCTCCCAGCAGAGAGCCGACCACTCCCTCACCTGCGGGGTCACCTCTGTATTCTAATGCCTCTCAGTGCACTTTTGGTGTCATGCTATACTTGACCGGATTCTGTGTCTTGCTCACCTGCAGTGACCTTTACACACAAGGGCATGGACCCTGCCATGCACAGAGCCCGGCAGGTGACAGCTGATTGCATATGTGATTTTTATAGTTAAATTAAGGGACGAAATGGAAGGGAGGGGAATAGGTATTCCGAAATAGAAGAAAGGAAGTAAGACCGACCAAATCCGGCTCCTGGGCAAACAGTCAACACACCTCATTGCGAGGGGCTTCCTCCTCTAAGGGGCTGGGGCTGGGGCCGGGGCCCTGAGAACAATCCAGCCTTTTCCCTCACGGAACATTGCTTAAGAACATGGGCCCTGGAGCCAGCCCAGTTGGGTTGGAAAGCCAGGCCTGCAACTTGCTGTGTGACCTTAGACAAGTGACTTAACTTTACCGTACCTTGGGTTTTCATCTCCAAGACCAGGGTAACGAAGGACTTTTATCATCCAGTTTTGCCATGAGAACAAATGAAAAGCTCCTTGTCTAGGACTTGGAGCAGTGTCTGGCATCGTGAGCATGGGCTGAATGTCAGCTCCTATTAAAGAGCTCGTGGTCAAGCACGCTTGAAGCAGCACGAAGATCGAGAGAGTCATTGCTGAGCGAACATTATTTCCTTACTAGAATCTGCATGCTGGCCTGCAGAAGGGCCCAAGATCTGTTGGGAGAGGCTTTGATGAGATGCTCAAGGATGGGGCTTTGATGCTGGATGCATGACTGGGGAAGAATGGGAGTGGTGGTTGAAATGTTTTTTAGCCAGCTCTCGAGTTTTTGCGGGCCATTCAAGGCAATGCCTTGCTGGGAACACCAACAAGGAACTGATGGTCTGTGAAGAGAAGAAATCAGACTATCAGCCACTCCCCCCACCCCTCGGGGAAAGAGCTTTGCAAGGCAAGTGCATTTTCAAAGCCAAGCTTTGGGTCTCCCTTTTTGTGGTGTGTGATGCAACCCTTTCCTCAGCCTTCCCACCAGGTCCTCATGGAGTCCCCCTTCACGCTCCCTGCTGCTGGAGTTGGCGTCCCTTCTACCCCCACCCAGAATGTGGTGTCTGCGCTCAAGGTCCTTGGTGAGAGCAGTGGTGCCCTCGGGAGGTCAGCCACATCAGTATAGACCACTGCAACCCAGTGTGAGAAGTTCCATGAGAAAGGCACTTTGGGTACACTGAGGCAAAAGAGGCAAATGCAGCCCGGGGAGAGGTGGGGGAGGATCAGCAGATTGCAACTGCTGACTGCCTAGTTCACCAGTAGCTAGAGTCAGGTTCTAGCACCTTGCAGCCCCCCTCAGGCGTGCCCGCCCTAGAGAAACTAACACTAATCATTGTATGTCTCTGGGAAGTTCCTGTCACCTCTCAGCTTATATCCGATCATGCTCTTTGGAGCGGGGATGGGTAAGGAACGTGGCAGCTGCCCACAGAGTTGGCATGGATGTCTCCATGTGTCTGAAATGCCAACAAGGCCAAAAACACAGCACTGGAAAACCCCCAGAAGCCTCCATGATATTATACACTAGTTCATGGGTCAAGGATTTGGATGCCCTAACTCCAATTTGAGTTTGGACCTCTAAACCCAACGATCTCTAGGCATCGTGCGATTTTTCCTTTTTCCGCTGACTAGCTTTGAGTACTCGCTAGCCGGCAGGTGCTCAGTTACGTGCTTTATGGCGCCCTGTCTTGTCATAATCACTGAAACCTGGTAAATTCAGTGAAATGATCAGCTCCACGCTACAGATGAGAAAACTGAGGTTGAGGGAGGTTAATTGATCAGTACAAGGTCACACAGCTTGTAAGTGGTACAGTTGGGATTTGGACCCGGCCAGGTCTTTCAGAATCCAAGACCTGAGATCTTAATAACTATGTTAATTGGTTGGGAAGGGACCAAAATTATCGAGTTCAATCGGTTGTATACCTAGAGGGTGCAACTTGCATTGGGAAGTGCATGGGACCGGGACACTGCTTGAACCTTGTCAGAGACACCACTGCTGTGCCACACTGGGCAAGTTACTAAACCTTTCTGGGCCATTTTCTTTTCCAAGGAAAAGGATGGGGAGGGAAGGGAGCGGAGGGCAAGGGAAAGGAGGGGAGGGGAGGGGAAGAGAGGGGAGAGGAGGGGAGGGAGGTAAAAATCCAAAATTCGGCTTTGAACACTGACTTGCCTTGTAAAGCTCTTTGGGGGGGGGCGGAGGGGGAGGCTAATAGTCTGATTTCTTCTCTTCAAAGACCACCAGTTCCTTGTTGGTGTTCCCAGCAAGGCATTGCCTTGAATAGCCCACAAAAATTCAAGAGCTGGCTAAAAAGCATTTCAACCACCACATCACTTCTTCCCCAGTCATGCATCCAGCATGATTGGGGAAGGGTAAGGAGGGGAGGGAGAGGAAGGGAGGGAGGGAAAGGGAGGGAGGGGAAAGAGTAAACTGCTCTGTCTTCCTCATAGGTTTGTTTTAAGGAACTACTGCAAGTTAAAGCCTAATATAAGGAGTGGAACAGAAGGAAAGGCACCACTTTGTCCTCCTAAACAGACAGCAGGCATATCCTAGTCATCTTTTATGGGGTAGCTAATTTCTCGTACATCTAGCCAAATGTGATTAACAAGGAAAAGTTTAATATAGAACCACTCCCTTTTCTGACTCACTAAAAAAATGAGATAATCTTGAATATTGCATTAAAATAAAGAATTTAAAAGTTGAATTTGATTTTTGGCTGCTCTACGCTAAGCATTTTCATATGCATTTAATCTCCAGTAATACAGAATGAGGCGCCCAGATGGTTAAGTGCTTTGCCTCCAAACACACAGCTAGTAAGCAGTGAGAATTCGAACCCAGCGCTGCCTAGTTTTACCTGTAGGCACTTTTCCACGCAGCAAGGGCTTCACAGAGATCCATTCGAATATAGAAGCAAACAATTCTGTCTTCATAGGACCACCCGCCCCCAGATGAAGTCACCATAACATCCTGGGAACGCTCCCAAAATGGAAGAGTTTCCTCTGCTATGTCCAAGTCTAAAACCTTAGTAAAATCCAACCTCAGCTAAATGAATTAACCAACCTCAAAATGTAGAAAGAGCCAACAGATGATAAAGATAGATAAGGTATATCCCTTGCTGAGGGGTAACTTTCACAGTCTTGAAGTAGAGGAGGAATTACATTTTTAAAAATTAAGGACTAGGCATCTGGGCGGCTCAGCTGGTGAAGCGTCATGACCTCAGGGTCCTGGGATGGAGCCCCGAGCTGGGCTCTCCGCTCAGCGGGGAGTCTGCTTCTCCCTCTCCTTCTCCCTCTGTGCTCGTGCTCTCTCTCTCTCTCCTCTCTCAAATAAATAAATAAATAAATAAAATCTTGAAAAATGATCTCTCTTAAAAAAATTAAAATTAAAAAAATAATAAAAATGAAGGACTATATTGAATGTGAAACATATTTAAAACAGTAGCATGAGGGTCACCCAGGTGGCTCAGTGGGTTAAGCATCTGCCTTCAGCTCAGGTCATGATCCCAGGGTCCTGGATGGAGCCCCGCACTGCACTGGGCTCCCTGCTCAGCGGGGAGTCGGCTTCTCCCTCTCCTCCCTGCTCCTGCTCTCTCCCACTATCTCTGTCACTATCTCTGTCTCTCTCTGTCAAAAATATAAATAAAATCTTTTTAAAAACTCCCCCTGAACAAACAAACAAAAAACAGTGACATGAAATTAAAAGGTAGACAACAAACCGAAAAAAGATTTGTACCAAGGATGAAAAAATATTGAACATGTGATGTATATACAAAGAAGTATTCAAATTTTAAAGGAAAGAGACCAAGATCTCAATAGATCCGTAACCTAAGGACACAAAGAAAAAACTTACATAGAAAAAACAAATATTAAACACTTATCCTGGTAAACATTTTTCCTGAGTAGTAATCAAAGAATTACTGTTTAAAATAATCTTCATCGCCGTAATAACATGTAACAGTTTTACAGTTCTTAATATTTGCTAAGTACTTAACATATGTAAATTCACTTAATCCTGAAAACCACCTCAGGAGATAGTGCTATTTCCATTTCACAGGTAAGGAAATTGAGGCCCTGAGAGGTTTAATAACTTGCTCAACTCAGAACAAAGTCTATTTCTGTTTAATAAGCTCACCCACTGACTGTAGATTGGGGGAAGTAACTCATCAGACGCTGAAATCTCTAGGAAGGCAGTTGTTCACCTAATTGTTATCCAGCCCAGTCCTGTCCAATGTAATGCAAACCACATATGTAATTTAAAATTTTCTAGGAAATGGGGCACCTGGGGGCTCAGCTGGTTAAGTGTCTGACTCTTGATTTCAGCTCAAATCGTGATCTCAGGGTCCTAAGTTCGAGCCCCATGTCGAGCACCACTCTGGGTGTGGGGCCTGCTTGGGATTCTCTCTCCCTCTCCCTCTCCCACTGCCCTTCTTACCCAACCTCGCACTTGCTCTTGTTTTCTCTCTCTCTAAAAAAATAAAAATAAGATTTTCTAGGAACAATATTAAAAGATTTTTTTAACATGAAATTAATTTTAATAATCTACTTTCTTTACACATATTGCATGGAGCACTGGGTGTTATATGCAACTAATGAATCATCGAACTTTACATCAGAAACCAGGGATGTACTGTATGGTGACTAACCATAATACAATAAAAATATTATTATAATAAAAAGAGAAAAAGAAAAAGAAAAAAGANCACTGGGTGTTATATGCAACTAATGAATCATCGAACTTTACATCAGAAACCAGGGATGTACTGTATGGTGACTAACATAATATAATAAAAAATATTATTATAATAAAAAGAGAAAAAGAAAAAGAAAAAAGNAGCAGGGGAAGTGGGAGAGGAAGAAGCAGGCTCATAGCAGAGGAGCCTGATGTGGGGCTCGATCCCAGAACGCCGGGATCACGCCCTGAGCCGAACGAAGGCAGATGCTTAACCGCTGTGCCACCCAGGCGCCCCTTACATTACTTTTTCTTATCCTAAGTCTTAGAAATCTGGTGCATATTTTATACTCAAATTACATCTTTTTTTTAAAAGATTTTATTTATTTATTAGACAGAGATAGAGACAGTCAGCGAGAGAGGGAACACAAGCAGGGGGAGTGGGAGAGGAAGAAGCAGGCTCATAGCGGAGGAGCCTGATGTGGGGGCTCGATCCCATAACACCGGGATCACGCCCTGAGCCGAAGGCAGACGCTTAACCGCTGTGCCGCCCAGGCGCCCCTATACTCAAATTACACCTTAACCCAGACTAGACACGTTTCAAGTGCTGAATAGTTACATGTGGCCAGGTTACTTATTGGATAGCAGAGATCTAGAATAGCAGAATATAGAAAATATCCACTAGTGAGGAGAATGGTTTAGAAAAATAGAGTCTATCAGTCTCTGGAATTGTCTAAAGTCACTGCCAACAGTCACAATAAAAGCCACACGGAAATGCATAAAATGCTCGCGCTTTGTTAAGCACACACACAAAATCTAAGAATACAAAATATTAGGTTAGTAGATATTTAAAATGTGTCTAAATGCAGACCATAGATGAAAGAGAATGTGTAAACGTTAAAATAGTTGTGTTAGCATGCTGGGATTTAAGGTTGTTTTCTGCGTCAAATTTTCTTTTCCTTTAAATAGGCATTCAACATTTATTTCTAGTAAGAAATTTTCCTAAACAGAAAAAAGGCAGTGAAGGAATATTTCATACAAAAATACAAATATTTGGATATTTTAAATATTTTCATAAGCCAGATAGCCTCATAAATTCCACATACTAGCTATCATATGGGTTTACAATATTTTTTTGACATAGAATTTGGATTTTGAGATTGCTGGTCTCTTTTGTTTGTTTATGTTAATGTTCATAAAAGAGCTGAGGTACTAAAAAAAAAAGGTCATTCACAAATCTTTGAATAATACATTATCTGGACCATTGTTTACATCTAATATACATCTTTTAATAATACAGTCTTCTCTTTGCCCTATGAGCTATCCTGAAAGCGGACCCAAAGCCAGGCCATTTTTCTGTGGATTTCTAGAGCTAGACACCAATCAATAAAACCCCAGATCCTGCAGAAAAATATAGAAATTTTGATTTCAGTTTTCATGAACATGCCTAGCTCAGTCAGAAGTAGAGTCCGGAAAGAAACGTGTGAGTTAGATAAAGAAGGATGACTGGAATCACAAAAATGATTCCAGGATGGAATCCAGATTCATCCCGAATTCAAAAAGATTCCAGAAATGGATGGGTTGGCTAAAGAAGGATGACTGGAATCACAGATGGCCCTGATCCTGAACTTGGGAGAGGCAGCCTCTTCTGGGGAGAGGGCATGAGTTTGGGGTCAGAGCAAACAATTCTGCTCTGCTGCCTCCTTGGAGAACTGTATCTCCTTTTCCAAATCTGTAAAATCAGACGTCGTAATCTCAGCCCTCTAGGGAGAGAGGCAAATAAGAGAACCCACTTCTCTAAAGACCTGTGACTCTCAGAGATCATTAATTGCAACCTCTTATTTTAGCAACATGGTATAAACAGGCTCAGAAACCAGCCAGTTTGCCTTGCTGGAGTCAGGGTTCTTTGAGCACAAAGGCCCAGGTCCAGTAGTGAAGTCAGAGCACTGAACTACAATGCCAGCTCCACTAGCTTCTGAGGCTATGACCTTGAGCAAGTCATTTACACTCTCTGTCTCAGTCACCGCCCCTTTAAAGTAAGGACAATCATTGTGTCTAATTTAAGATTGATTGTAGGGACTAAAAAAAAGTCAAACTCAGTAAGGTGTCTGGCATTCCGCAAGCTCTCCGTAAATCTTACCTGTTATTAGCAGTAGTCCCTGAAACTTTCTTTGAATGCTTTCAGTGTTTGCAAACCGATTCTCGTGATCAGCCTTATTTTAGCATCAGCATGTATATGTTACTCCCTCAATTGGTGGAATCTTTCCTCTACAGTGTAAATGCTAAGGAATTAGATTTTGATGTTTCTAGAAAATAAAGTTGGGGGGCAGGTAGAAGACCACCACTAGAGGGAGTATCAGCAAAATTTTATCTCTGATTTTCTGGGATAGGCTGGTTCTACAGTGGGAGAGGCACAGTGGGAAGGAAGGGAGGGAGGAAATCAGGGGTTCAGATGGGCTTGGCGGTGTGGTCCTGATGAAGGAGAGTTTGCACAAAGTAAGCAGGAAGGCAGTGCTGCACCCTGGTAATAACCATCGTTTATTGAGCTCTTACTGTATGCTAAGCCCTGTGCCTCATCATTATTAGCTTGTTTCTAGAAAATGGGAGTAATCATAGTACCTCCTTTATGAGACCGGTTGTGAGCACTTTAAGAAATACTATGTATCAAATATTTGAAGAGTGAGTTCTTGACACAGAATATCAAGTTAGTTGTTACTATTAGATGAAAACCCTCATGTTTCAGATGAGGAAGGCTAAGTAGGTAATACGCCCCAAACCATGGAGCTACTAAGTGGCAGATATCATGTGTAGTCTGACTCTGAAACTCTTTTTTTTTTTTTAAAGATTTTATTTATTTATTCGACAGAGATAGAGACAGCCAGCGAGAGAGGGAACACAAGCAGGGGGAGTGGGAGAGGAAGAAGCAGGCTCATAGCGGAGGAGCCTGATGTGGGGCTCGATCCCATGACGCCGGGATCACGCCCTGAGCCGAAGGCAGACGCTTAACCGCTGTGCCACCCAGGCGCCCCTGACTCTGAAACTCTTAACTCTATAGAGCTTCCAGCTCAAGCGGAAGCTTCCATCCTCCTCCTGCCCGTCCAGCCCCACCCCTCAAGCTTCCAATGATGTCAGGCTGGGCTCTGCCATCACACAGACCTGGACTGGAGCCCTCCTTTTGCCTCTCGCTGACTCTGTGACCTGGGCAAGTCACATCTCCCCTCTACCACTCCATTAGCTCATCTGTGAGGTGGAGGGTCTTTTATCTCACAGCGATTTTATGGGGGACTCGATCAGGTTTGCCAAGTAGAGTGCTTAGCCCAATGCTCGGCACATGAAAAGCCCTAAGTGGCTATTAAGCTATTATCGTGAAGTGGGCACTTGGGTTCTTCACAGCCAGAGCTCCCTGCCGCTGGTATTTCCATGCTTACCCTTTTTTCTGGAATAGTCTGTGACAAAAGAAAAATACTGGAAACCTCGGCTTTGACAGCTCTCTCCCTCTTTGTAATATGCCATGTTCTTAATTCAGCACCGTATGAATCAACGTGACCATCTCTTCTGGCCTCTAAATTCATTGATGGTGTCAGCCGGCAACGAAATGCCAGGGCACTGGGATCCAACCGTCCCCCTGCCACTCGCTGGCTTTCCCTGGGTGAATGGTAACATTTTCAAATGGATAAAAATCTCCAGCCGACGTCGCTCTCCTCCTCCAGAGCAGATTTATTACAGAGTGCTTGGCATTTCCGCACGCTCTGCATTTGTCAGTGTCACATTCATATGCATTCTTAGGTGTCTATACATATATGGGCATAATTTAAACCTCCAGTGAACAAAGGCTATTTTTCTAGCTTGGAGACCTTCCAAAAGATCTTTGCATTTCATCTATTTTTAAACGTTTGTGTGATTTAAAAGCATGGTAATATCAAATGATACAGAGGACGGCTGGATACTCAGCTTCTAGCAACTGATCGCGTGCCGTGCGTCAGGCACTTTTATATCCAATATTTACTGAACTCCGGGGCGGGTAGGCAATTTTCTCAGTCTACAGGGGAAGAAACTGAGGCTCCACAAGCTGAGCTATTCGCTCGGAGTGGCACACACGCGAGTCACGCCCGCTGAGAATGGTGGGGGTGGGGCGCCAGCCAGTGAAGTTCCGTATTCCATGCACCTGCCATTTCATCACGGCTGCCTCTGCAGAATAACACTCACTCAGGCGTTTAAAAACCATTTCCCGAGCACCTACTGCGTGGCACTTGGCGAGGCTCTGATGAGAGTGTGGTGGGAAAAATAGGCACGAAGTCTGGCCTTCGGGGAGCTTACATTCGCATGCACACACAACACGGATCAGTCCTGCGACTTGGTTGGGTCTTCGTGGGATGACACCGAGGTGGAAGAACCAGGCAGAACGCAACCATGGCTGGGGGGTGGTTTCTGTCCTTCCCCGGATCACACGGGCATGGGATGTGTGCACAGCGTGGGCCTTTGGGGAAGGGCTGAGGAGAGAGGGCTGCATGAAGCTGTGCCAGTTCCTGCCAGCCCTCTGTTCCCTCCCCTGCAATGTTTAGCCTGCTCTCTCTGGGGGCTTGGGGTTTTGACAGCACACACTGCTGCCCTAGAGCAAATAGAGATCATGTGAGCAGGGCAAGGTGTTGTTGGGATGGGGAGGAGAGAGAAGGAGTTCCAGAATGCTGAGAACAGGCGCTCAAACAAAATAATTGTGGGCACACTGTGACCACGCATTCTCCTTTCGTCAAACTTCCAGGGGGGAATCAATGGGGAGAAGAATGATTTCTCCTCCTGATGACCTTCTTTTTCAAAGCAGTGCCGTCAACTACCATTCATCCAACAGCTCCGTGTCAGGCTCTGTACCACAGTCTTCCTGTGTGTTGTCATATTTAATTCAAAAGAGAGAGAGAAGGAAAGAAATAGAGATTCAGAGAAGCTAGTGGATGGAGAAATTGAGATTTGAAACTGAATTTGTCCAGCTCTAAAGCTTTTGTCCTTTTCCCCGAAACCCAGCTGCCTCTGTGGTCCCCCACAAAGCTTTAAGGAGAATGTGGGATGCATCTGTGATTCGCTCTGTGTCTTCTATATCTTTGCCCACCACCTGGGAGCCCGTCAGAAATGCAGAGTCTCAGGCTCCAACGCCGACTTACTGAATCTGAATTTGCTCTTTAGCGAGACTCCTGGGCATGTGCAAGTTTAAGAAGTGCTCCTCTAGACCTCTTGCCAAAAGATCTGACAGAGACCCTCCGAAAGGTGGTGGAGAGAGAGCTCTCTCTGGCTCCAAAAATCATTCGTTATTTCTAGAATTAAATTGATGGCTGCTGTTCAATTTAATCAAGAAGTGACAGTTTTAAAACCTGTTTGGGTGCCTCTCCAACAAAATTGGAATGGAAGAACCGCTGAGCGATCTCAGAAGTTAGCTTAAGAAGGAGAATTTCTGTTTCAAGATGTTTCCATAGCCTTTCTAGAGAAGAGGTGCTCATCGTTAATGACTTTTTTTTTTTCCCAGTGGGAGTTCGGATCATACAGACAGCGCTTTGGAGGATGAATAGTATGTGGGGGTGCAGCCCGCTAACCTGAATATAGGACAAGGTGTATCTTTTATCTCACTTTATGGTCTTAGGCAAATCATCCGAATCTATTTATCTAGTGGTCTTGGCAGGGGACTATTCAGAGTAATAGCTGGGTGTTCTCATGCCATTATAGTGATGATTAGGGAAACTTGTTTTTAAGGCAGGAATATTAAGTGGGACCTCAAAAATGATAGGAGTTTTCTTAATTATTTGTTTGAACCTTCCAGCAACCAATAACCCAGTCAGCCAAACCCTTAAAAAGTATTTATTGGGAAGTTGCCATGTGTCTTGGGGTACAAACAGAATAATGCTCCTGGTGCAGAAAACAGTAATTATGAATCCCTTTCCACCTGCTCTCTGTTCCACAAGAACTAAGCACAGTAATGAGTGTAAGAAGCTGAGGTGACAGGCCCTGGGCAAGGGGGACTCGCTGGGTGGCAGGGAGAGGTCTGTGGTTCGCTTTCCATTTTCCTAGTCACCCTTAGCCTGACCCCCTTGCCCGGCCTCCATAGCAGAACTTCCAAGGGCCCATTGAGTGTCTACCCCCGTCTGTGAACACAAATGGAGTCCAGGCTCCATGCTACACAGGCAGGGGAAGTATAGGCCTTGGGTCCCCTCAGCTCATTCTCTCTCACTTCCATATCTGAGCCCAGGGTCCTAACCACTGTACCTTGGGAAGAGCTTCTCTACTGCCCTCCACAGTCCATTCATGAGCCCAAGCCCTCTGTCTGTAGGCTTCCTAGCATCCAGAAGAAATCAGGTCCCCTGATTCCTCAACAACCTTTAATGGCTCCCGTTGGCTTCAGAAGAAAATCCCACCTCCTTAGTCAGGCATCTGTGACCCTCTGTGATGTGGCCCCACACTGCCTCTCTAGCGTGTCGTTTCCCTCTGTTCATCTCTTCCCAGTCTTCAGCCAGAATGCTGGACTGCCAGGTAGACCCCATGCCGTGCGTGGATGCACCCCCCCCCACACCTCGGTCCAGTCGTTCTACTCAGACTGCTCCTTCTGGCCCACTGTCCAGCTCTCGAAAATCATCCCTCTCCCTCAAGTAGGTTAACCCTTGAAGTCCTTGAGGACTTTCTTAGTTCCTCCTTATTCCCTGTCTCAGTCTGTCAGGCATTTGGGCTTATCGAGATGTTTTCCTCCTTTGTCCGGCTGTGGGCTCGGTAAGGACAGTGGTCATGTTGTAATCATCTCTGTGGCCTCAGAGGCTAACCCAGGGCATGCTTCTTAAATGAGGGAGATTGGCAAATGAGGGCCCCCGCCCACAGAGGCTCCAGGGCTATGCTTAGTGTGAAGGGACGGTGGAGGGTCTCTCCCTACGAAGCCACAATGGCTCCATCACTGACGAGCTGTGTGATGCGGGGAAAGTGAATTAACTTCTCTGTGCCTCCATTCTCCTCAATAAACTGGCAATAACAATAATGTCTGCCTCATAGGGTTGCTGCATGGATGCGGAGGAATGTTAAGTCAGGAGCCTGCTGTCGGAACAGCTGCACTTCTGTGACCTTTGCCCTTTCTCCTCCCTGTGCCCCTCCCTTTCTCCCTCCTTCTCCCACCAATTCCTCAGTCCCTAACTCTGATGTCACTTCTTCCTGTGCTCCCCGACTCCCCCATGTGCGTAGCAAGTGTCCTGGAGTATCTTCCTGCAAAACCTGACCGTCCTCCACCACGCATTCTTTCACTGTGGTGCGATTGCTGAGACGTCCGTAACTAGAGCGAGAGCCGTCCTATTCGTTGAGCTTTTACTGTATGCCTGGGGCTGTGCAAGGTGTCTCTCAGGCACTATCTATTCGATCTCCATGGTGACCCTAGGAGAGAGGTGTTATTAATCCCATTTTATGGATGAGGAAACAGGACAGAATAAATTCAGTAAACTGTCCGAAATCACCGAGCTGGTGAGTTACAAGACAGGGATTCAAGCTTGACTCTAAGTTTGGGCCCGTGTTCTTAATACTGTACTGAAGGACCTCGGCACTGATGCCTGACATGTTCTAGAATATGTAAAAACAGACAAAACCAAAAATGCAAACACCTAAACCATGTTTAATACAAGTGCTTAGTAAACTGATCAGCAGTGTAAGTCTCCTCTCCATTCCTCCTTTCCTTCTCCGGGGGGTCTCGGGGAGATAAAAGAAGGTCCTCATTCCCTGGTTTGCACAGTAGTTGGGCCTGTGCAACGCTGCTGTAGTCAGCTGAGCTCATTAGAAACCCACGGAAGTGAATTAAAGAAACATGACTTGTACCAGCCTACCTAGCCACATTTTAGGTTCCTGGGGCATATGGGCACAAGCTCATTTAAAAAGCATTTTTAACAAAAGCACACAACAGAAATGTTCAGCATATGTTAGAGTAGGTAGAGATTCATGGAATCCTAAATCGACTTGCTTTTTATAGCCACTCAGAGAGGGGCAAATTAGTGCAAGCCACTTCTTCCATCACTGCATGCTAAGGAGAGGCCAGGCTGAGAAGCAGGTGCAGACGCCAAAATGAACACTGTGCATTGGAGGGTCCCAAGCCTCCGGTCCCTCCCGCCCAAAATAACCTCCCACTCCCCACCTTCTCTCCCTCCCACACCACTTGAAATATGCCCTTCCATGCTCATTCTCTCCAAGGCAGTGCCAACTCTAAGAAACTCCCCAAAAACATTTTTTTAAAGATGACATAAATAATACATCTTAATTAGAAAATAGGCTTAGGGGGGAAAAAATTATCCTCACTCCCACTTTCCTAAAGAAAACATTTTGGTGTCTATGGTTCCAGGGTCTTTTTGGGGTTGTTGATAATATACATGATATCATATATACACACAGAAATGTACCTATGCATATACTTATTTACACACATGTACACATGTGTGCTGAAATGTATGTATGTGTTTACTTCCTTTCCCAAATTATGATTACATTCGATGTTGTGTAATTGC
>NC_048233.1:46670776-46708024 GCF_002007445.2 Ailuropoda melanoleuca | reverse complement strand
ACTGTGCATTGGAGGGTCCCAAGCCTCCGGTCCCTCCCGCCCAAAATAACCTCCCACTCCCCACCTTCTCTCCCTCCCACACCACTTGAAATATGCCCTTCCATGCTCATTCTCTCCAAGGCAGTGCCAACTCTAAGAAACTCCAAAAACATTTTTTTAAAGATGACATAAATAATACATCTTAATTAGAAAATAGGCTTAGGGGGAAAAAAATTATCCTCACTCCCACTTTCCTAAAGAAAACATTTTGGTGTCTATGGTTCCAGGGTCTTTTTGGGGTTGTTGATAATATACATGATATCATATATACACACAGAAATGTACCTATGCATATACTTATTTACACACATGTACACATGTGTGCTGAAATGTATGTATGTGTTTACTTCCTTTCCCAAATTATGATTACATTCGATGTTGTGTAATTGCTCCCCCCCCCCGTGTAATATCACCATTTCAAATCAATAGTGCATGCGTACATCATCATTTTTAGAAGCTCTATGGTATTCTCTGGTAAGGCTTATCATAATTCATTTAACAGTCCAGTGTTGTTGGGTGTTTAGGTTGCCCAACCAGCTGCTGTTGACGACAACACCTCTAGGAACATCCTCAAACAGCCCATCCCAAGCACCCGCCCTGTTATTCCTTAAAACAAATTCCCTAGGCACTATATCTTAAAAACGAATTACTCATTACCACTGGGTGTTGTAATTGCTCCTTAATTGCTTGGTGTAAATTCATCCAAGGGCTCCTTTCTTTATAACAGTTATGAGCCCTGACAAAAAAGGAGGTTTGTGGGAAGTGAGGGTGGGTGGGTGTTAGGCAGAAGAGGGGGACAGGAGAAAGAATGGCTTGGGTATCTAAGACATTACCTGAGAAAGTAGAAGTTGGTGCTATGGGACCAATAGAGAATTGTAAGGTCAGGCTGAGGATGTTGGATTAAAAACAAAACAAAACACAACAAACTAGAAGCCAGAGAGCAGAGATGGAAAGTTTCCAATGTTTGCCTCCCTGCTTTGCAATTTCACCCATACTGGATCCTTGGCATAAAATCGTAGAATGGCCATCTTTCTTGGCCTTTTGGAAAATATTTCAGTAATCAAGACCCACAAAAATGTTCATACTATTTGATCCAATAATCATACTTCTGGAAATACTTCCTATGAAACAAGCACCAAAGAAAGTGAAAGCCATGTGTAAAAGATGAAGAAATATCTTTATGTACAGAGTTACTTAAAGTAACAGAAACTTTTATTCAATTGTCAACGGTTAACTAAATTATGGTTCAGCTACCCGATAGAGTAGCATATAGCCATCTGGTACTAGCTGTGTGATCTCAGGCAAGTTATTTAACCCCTCTTATCTATTAAATGGGGGTACTAATTTTTATTATTGTAGGTTTGTTGCCAAGATGAACAGAGATAAATTTCAAAAGCCCCGATAATGGTACTTGACACAAGATAGGTGTTGCATACACAGCAACTAAATATACAAAAAATATGTTGCACTTTAAAAAAAGAATGTGATATAAACAAAAAGGTGCCCAGGAAAGATGCACATACCGGTTTGTCATGGGGAACCCCTGGATCTGCAACTGTATATCTTTGTCTCAGTGTGGGCTTGGGGCTCTTCAGTTTCAAGTCCTGGAGACTCAGTCTTGTCAATGCTCGGGATGTCAGATCCTAAGGATCTGTCCTTACTCCAATTAACAGAAGCCTGCAGTGGGCAGTACAGTGCCGATGTACTAAGATTTTTGAGAACAGAGATATCTGTCCCAGCATGTGATGCTTTCTCTTCATAGAGGCAAAGAGCAGAGGGAGCCACAGCAAAACACAGAAATGATGTAGGAGTAAATCAAAGGGAACGTTAAACCCTAATGAGACTCCCCTGTTCTGTAGGGATCCTGCTTCTCCCTCTCCCTCCGCTGCTCCTCCTGCTTCTGCTCTCTCTCTATCTCTCTATCAAATAAATAAATAAAATATGTTAAAAAATATTTTTAAAAAACCCTAATGAGAGAAACAACCCAAACGTCCACTGATGGAGGAATGAACAAGCAAAATGTGGTCTATACACGGGGTGGAATACTGTTTAGCCTTAAAAAGGAGTGGGATTCTGATTCATGCTACAGCATGGATGAACTTGAAAACATGCTAAGTGAAATAAAGCAGACACAAAATGATAAACATTATAGTATTCCACTTAAACGAGGTACTCAGAATAGGCAAATTCATAAAAATACCAAGTAGAATAGAGGATAGCAGGGGCTGGGGGGAGAGGGAATGGGGAGTTATTGTGGAACGGGTCCGGAGTGTCGGTTCAGGAGGACAGGAAAGTTCTGGAGCTGGATGGTGGGGATGGCTGCACAACAATGTGAATGTGCTTAATGCCACTGAGCTGGACACTGAAATGGGTTAAGATGGTAAATTTTGTATATATTAATCACTAAAAACAAATGAATAAAACCCCCAAATCCAACGAGAGAGGAAATACAGCATGGGGGTTAAGAGCATGGGCCCTGATGCTCGGCTGTCTGGGCTCACGTTCTGCCTCTGCCTCTTTGCTAGCCATGCGTCATCGGGCACATTAATGATCCTCTGTCTTACGCATCTGCAAAATGGGTAGTACCTACCTCCTACAGGTGTCATGAAGATTAAAATGAGTAGACCTAGGTAAATCTCCTAGTCTTGGAACAACGCTGGGCACATAGTGAGTCCTATGTAATTGCTAGCATTAAAAAAAAGTGACTTTCTTGGTTCCTTCTCAGAGATTGTTACTGTGCAGATCAGAAATAGTCAGTGGCCTTGGGGCATTGTCTTTATGTGATGGACCTGCAGGAAGTCATCAGTCATAAAGTTGTTTTGTAAACAGGGAACCAGAAGAAAAGAGTCAGAGAAATTATGTATCTATTAGTACCCAGCTAAAATATCCTGATTTCATCACAGACATCGTTTTGCCGGTGAACTGGAAACACTCAGAATCCATTGACTAAAGCTCTGTGTCCCCTGAAAGGGGCTGGTCAGAGTGGCTGGGGCTCGCTTGTGCCACTGTCCTTTGTCTGCCCTTCCCAGGCTGACCAGTTCCTCCCCAAAGCAAGTGGACACCCTGTGTCCTTTGGGTGACCTGCCTCTCTCTAGCCTTCATGTAACATGTACTGTCTGTCCTTCTGCATTAGTTCCCTGAGAGACTTCTATCGCTCTGGAAGGACACGTGGAAGAATGATAGCAGCCTGGTTGCAGAGCCGTGGGTGAAATATTTGAGTTCCGTAACTGCAGCTATCATGGCTGTTAAAATCTTAAAAACAGATTTTAAATAAGTCCTTGTTGCCCAGTATTTTCCCATTTGTAAGTGTTTTTCAGCTGGATGTGTCTGCTTGCTCAGAGCACTGCCTGCAGCGTGGATAATGAATGTGAAATGGATGCTGGTTCATGCCACTGGGTCCCATATTCATTCCAGCCCGTTACCCATCTCTGGGTTGTCCTCAAACACTAAGCGAGCATAATGAGGGGCTTGATGTGGTGTCTGAATGTATGATGAGCCCCATTCATTTCCTTTTACACTCCAGTAAACAGCTGCTGAACTTCTCCCTCTGAGTGGTTTATTCTTAGTCTTCCAGAGCTTGAAGTAACTTACAAGCCAGCAGTGCCGCGTACACGTCATGTGTCTGCAAGTCCACGCCCCCTGGGCCAGGACCTGCTGCCTTGCTCTTCGGGTGTGATTCCCAAATGTGGCTCCATCTCAATGAATGGTGCTGTTAAATCTTACCTCACCCTAAACGGGCTGGGAAGGACTGTGTTGGAGTCTAAGATGATCTCCAGGTCTTGCGCTTGGCAGGTACAGAGAGGAAGGCATCAGCCGAGGCTAGGCTCCCTTAAAGCATGGAGCAGCAGACAGTGTCCAACTGTGATTTACATCTGTCCAATCTGTCGGAGGCAGGGGGCATGGGCCAACCACTCTGTGTCTGTGTGTCTGAGGGCCTCCCCCGCCCTGCCCCGCCCCCAGAATTGCAGCAGGCTGGAAGTGCTGGGGAACGAACACTCCTGGGAGCAGCTATCAAGCAAGGGTTCTTGGTAACTGGGGCATAAATATCCCAGCTCCCTCCCTCCTTTGTGGGATACTTATGAGGCATGTGTTTTCTATTGTTTCCTGGATTTTTTTTCCTGTGTTGGTCACTGGCTCAATATGCACTCTCTATGGGCTGTCCTTGTCCTTGCTGTGTCCCTTCCCCACTCCCCCACTGCTGGCCCCAGAACCTCTCAAATACACCCACTGTACTCGCATCCCTGTCTCAAGGCCCATTTCGGGAGAGCCTGTGGTAAGATTCACAATGTCGAGAAAAGAGCACAAGATTTAAAAGTAGGAGTCCTGGGCTTTGTCCTGGCTCTGTCACATGTCACATGACTTTGGGTAACTGACGTCAATTCCCTGAGTTATAGGTTTCTTAACTATAAAAATTGGAGCCTAATGATACCTACTCCATTCACTGGGCCATTTGTAAATCCTACGTGAGAACATCTAAGAGGAGAAGCTGAACAGGACAAAGTTCTTTAAAGATGTCCATCATATTGTGTTATGTGGCTCTTCTACTCCCCCATCACCTGCAAAGTGTCCCCCAAAATACTCCTTTATGCTTTTCTTACCTGTATTCATGCTAATAACCCATGCACAGGTCAAGATGATGAGAAACTCCAGCTTTTCAGTATTTTTGCAGCTAATCCTTATGATTCTTTCCCCTCTTTCTCATTATGAAAATTTTCAAACGTAAAGAAAAGCTGAAAGAATAGACCAATAAACCTGGACTTGGAGTCAATAATTATAAACATTGTGCCATATTTGCATTATCTGTTGGTTTACCTATCTGTCATCTATCTATCTATCATCTATCTATCTATCTATCTATCTATCTATCTATAATCTGTCTATCATATACCTATTTTCTATACTTTTTGAAGTTAATTTATAGACTTCATGACACTTTATCTCTAAGTACTCAGTCTACACTTCCCAATGAGGCCAACCTCCCACAATACCCTTTGTGCACGTAAGCAGGTTAACCTTAAATGTTTAATATCTAACATCTTACCTATATTTAAATGTTCCAATGGTCAATTGCATCAGGAATGCTTTTTATAGCATCTTTTTTTAAAAAGACTTCTTATTTTATTTATTTGACAGAGAGAAAGAGAGAGAGAGAGTACCTAAGCAGGACAGGCAGAGGGAGAGGGAGGAACAGGCTCCCCGCTGAGCAGAGAGCCTGACCCCCCCGGGGGGGGGTCTTCATCTATCCCAGGACTCCAGAATCATGACCTCCCCAGGCATCCCTAGCATGATTTTTTTTAAAAAGCCAGGGTCCACTCTAGGTTCATTGCAGAGTGTCTGTGCTTAGAAAAAACCATGTTGGCTCTGATTGTGTGTGTGAGAAAGTATGTGTGTGTGTGTGTGTGTGTGTACCAAGTGTGCATACAGTTGTCCCTGAGCATCCTTTTTCAATGAAGCCAGATCAGTGTTGTGGCTCTTCAGGCCTTGGATGACAATGGGACAAACCTGAGTCTTGTCTGGACGTTTGATCTTGCCCGGCCTGGTGGCCTCTGCCAAGCAGCAGAGGGTTCCAAGCAGGTGACGCCTGCCAAGCCTGCCTGGCCACCACGTCAGCCTGCGCTAACCACTGCTCGGCCGCCCTCGGTGGTCACCTGGCAGCCGCTCACACGGAACCACTGCCAGCGACATCAGCTGTGGGTTGAGGAAGAAGGCATCCTGCCCAATGATTTAGTGAAAGATAGATTTTCTCCTTTTGGGGGAAAAAACTCAAACTATTTGGCAGGTAGAATGCCTGCTGAGACGAGTCAGTATATGCTGTTACTCCAAATTGCCAATGTGTCCCTGTCCTTTCCTGTCTTCAAGGAGATGTTGAGATAATGGAGACAAATGATGATGGAATTTTGAGAACAAGCAAGAGTACGGACCAGAGTAACAGTAAAGGGTTATAAAATCCTTGATAAATATTTATTAAATGAAAAAGGAATGAATAATAGAAGCAAGCATTTGTGGAAAGCCTCCCATGTGCTGTCCCCTTGTTTATGCTTCACAGAAACATGCTGAAATAAGTATTACCATTTCCATTTCACAATTTAGGAACCTGGGATTGCCAATTGGCTCGGGACCACATAGACACAAAGTAGCGGAGCCAGGATTTGAACTGTATCTCTCAGATTGCAACCTCTGTGCTCTTTAAGCAGAGCCCCCAGCAGTAAGTCCCGTGCTCAGCCTGTACTGAAAGCATCTCCAGCCACAGATGCCACTGCCGCCTCTGGTCAGCACCCGGCACGGTCCACAGCACCATGTAGGCGGTCAGGTAATGTTTGTTGAATGAATTTCTAACCCAAGATATGCATACAAAACGCGAAGATCAGCCAGAATCCTAGGGCCCCTATTAATTTCAGTGACTCATAAGTCTCCACCCAGTTCCTTTTTCTTTGCTCTCTGTGTCATTGTCTCTGTGTACCCTCCTACTTCCCCCAATTCTTCCCCAAATATCCTCCCCAGCCCAAAACAGCATCTTCTTTGCTGCTATTTTCTGCTAAAATGTAACAAGTGCCCAAATGCACTAGGTACTCATATCCCTATATCCCCCATACCTTTTTTTCCCCAACAAGCCCTTCATAGTGAAATGCCTCCCTGCAAAAATTAGGGAGAGATGTTCTCTGCAGGGTCCAGAAACTATGTTATTGGTTATCTATTTGCCCAGTAGGACCCCTTAGAGACTTATCTGGGAAGAATAAAAGGGAAGATGATGTTGTCTCAGATCTGGAAAAGCCACCGTCAGAAACAAATCTCTCCCAAGGAATGATTCAGAACCCAAACTCTGCTTCACACTTTAGATCCTATGGATTCTGCTTTGCCAGTGAGTGAAAGATTAACCCAATTCATGGAAATAAAATCGGAAAGACCTAACAGCTGTCAACCCACTCTCATTCCCCTTGGGAGGTGGAGCGGGAGCTCTGAGTGTCAGTCCTCCTAAGTTTGGTGACTCAGAGGCTGTTTGGGAGCCTCTCCCACTCCCCATCCTCATCTTCTTCCACCTTAACTCTGAGACATGAGGGACAAAAGGTGCCTGGAGGGGAGGCAGGCAGATGGGGACATGCCTACAACTGCATGTGGGAGGTGACACTAGGCTTCAAGGTTGGGCTTAGCACTTGTGTGGGAACATGAGGAGGAAACCACAGGTATGGAGAGAGGACTACTGTGTAACCAGAAGCATGAGATGTGTGGCCCCTGCCTTTGTGGGCTTACAGGCTATTGGAGGCTTTTGGAGGAGACAGAGATCACCAGGCAAGTGCAACACCATGGGCTGGAGCGATGCTAAGATGTGGAAGTCAAGAGGGCCCTAGGAGAGCATCAGAGAAGGCTTCCCAGAGGAAGCAGCATCTAATCTGGCAGTTGAAAGATGAATAAACATTAGCTGGACCAGGCTAGAGGAGTGGAGTAAAGTGGAAGAATGTTCCAGAATGTGCCAGGGGGAAAGAATAACATAATAGAGAGGGACTAGAGCTTAAACCATGAGGTGGTAAGGAACACATGATGAAGCTAGAGAGGAGAGAAGGAGCCCGAGCAGTAGCCTGTGGGCTGGAGGCTGGAGGCTTGGAGGCTGGAGGCTTGGAGGACTGTTGGAGTCTGACAAGTGTGTGATTTCAGTCCTCAGACTGGAGGACGACAAAGATAAGGAAGGATATGCAGGGCAGTGGAGTTCCGCCTGTGTGGGGGAGCTGTTTAGGTCTCCCCTGCACTGCCATCCACCAGGCTGATGGTCTCCATCTAGAGCCCCACCCCCACTAGAGCCACCTGGTGAAATCAGATTTAGTGGATTCTTCTTCCATGTGTTTCTGTAGCGTTCTGTAGATAAAGCCATTCTGACCTACTTCACTGTCTCTGCACTTATGCATAATTCATTCATTTATTCATTCAGCAAATGTTTATTGAGCGGCTTCTATACACCAGCCACGGTGCCAGGGGCTGGGATAGAGTGAGGAACGGGACAAGTTCCCTGCTGTCAAAGGGCTCAAATTCTCCTCTGTGAGTGTGTGTGTGTGCGTACCCAATATATAAATAAACATACAGTTTAATGTCAGAGGAAAGAGAAAATAAAGGTTGAGACAAAGCAGGGTGCTGTTTGAGCTAGGTTGGTCATGAAAGACGTTTTTGCTCAAGCGACCTTTGAGCAGAGATTTGAATGAAGTGGAGGAGTAAGCCAGGCTGACATCCGGGGGAGGGGGGTTGTAGGCTGAGGACATGGTATGCAAATGCCCTGTGGCATTTATGAGGGATCTATGAGGAGTAGCAGGAAGTGAAGGAGGCTGACGAGGACTGAATGAAAAGGAACACGTCAGAGTTAAGGTCAGAGAAGGAGCAGAGAGAGGGGCATAGCATATTGGTTCTTCAGGAACAGAATAAGGTTTTGGAATTATTCTGCATGGGCAGAGTAGCGTTTGGTGCGTTTTGTGCAGAAGAGTGACATAATCTGCTTTGTTCTTTAAAAGCATCAGGCTGGCTTCTGTGTTGAGAATAGACTGTAGGGACGAGGGTGGAGGCAATACCGCCACGGACTTGACGGCAGGGACCAGGGTGGTCGGCCTGTGGTGGTGAGGAAAGGATGAATTTGTGACATGTTTCAAGGTAGAGCCGCTAGGATTTCCTGACAGATTGGATGTGGGGAGAGAGAGAATCAGTCAGTCGAAGGAGCCTGCAAGAAATTGCAAAACTGCATCTTAATGATCCACTCACTTGTCACTTGCTACCTCCGTCTAGATCAGTGGTCCTTGGCTGCCCCTCCCCTCCCCCACTTCTCTTAAATTCGGCATACCTTTGACAATCTGGTAAGGGCTATGGCTTTCCCCCCTGAAAAATGTACCATGTGCATATACATGAACAATGTTGTCTATAATTTCAGAAGCTCACGGACACTATGAATCCACCTCCCGATCCCTGAATCCAGGGGTCAGAGTTCCTGCCCTAACCTTTGTGCTCCTTGGAGCTGGCCTCACCATATTCACCTTCCTTTCCTGAGCAGAGTAACCTGAAGACTGTCACAGCTCAGTAAATGTGCCAGAAAAAACACATGATAAACAGTTTCTTCTTTAACGATTTGCCCTGGTAATAAGGAAGCGTGTCCCATTCACACCCCTTCTAGTAACTGGGACTATTATTGTACTAGAATAATAACCAAACCAAACAGACCAACAAACAAAAAAGCTGGGGAAAGGGGAGAAGGAAAGATGAAGCAAGAGAATTACAGCAGAAAAGCATTTTTTTAAATGTTCTTTTCAAAAAGCGTCGGTGGAGATACACCAAGGGAAAAAAACATGTGAGTAAAAATGTAATCATTCCACTGTTAACGTGGGGACATTTCCCACCTCAGCTGCGGGCAGAGGGAGGGACTTGCTTCAGGATTTCTGCACAAGGAGAGAGAGATCCTGCTTGCAGCTGAGCTCCAGGCCAAGCACCCGGAGGGAGGAGCACTTTACCCTGAGCATCCTCAGCTCAGAGCCCTTCTGGCGTGGGGGGGGGGCAGGGGGGAGGGGCTGACAGAGAAAGTCCTGATGGGATCCTATAACAAAGGGGTTAGAAACCATAACAATAAAGTGAAATAAAAGCGTCTCTGAACGGTGCAAACTGGGTTTGTTATTCCTGAATCTGCCCATTGGAACATAACTGATGATTCCCCTTTTAGCAGACATGTGTTCAGTCTGGCTCTATCCTGTACCATATTTCCTTTAATCCTGATAATGGCCAGTTAAATCAGCTCAATTCCTCTTCCCCCATTACAGGTGGAAGATGGGAAGCTTGGGGGAATGAACGCTATGAAGGGGAGGAGCAAGAAGCAAGACCTGGATGTTGCTGTGTCTGACTTCCAATTCTCCTGTTCAAAAGGGTGCTTTCTGCAATACCTGCGTGCTCATCCACGAGAACAACAATTAGACTTCTTTTGTCCTGTGAGTCAGAGGGAGGTTGGAAAGGGCTGTCTGCTCCCCCTTCCTTCAGCTGACACATCTCACAGAAGAATGCCATAGGAGCCCCAGCCCTGGGGGAGAGCCAGGCTGGGGCGGGAGGCTCCGGGGGAGCCGGCTCCAGCTGCCTGGGTCCCGCTGGTGAGGTCTCTTTGCACCTTGTTCCATAGCTCCTGCTGGAGGAGCCAGCCTAAAAAACACTGCTGCCGTTTGGGGACAAAGAATGTTCTCATCATGCCCTTTTCCGGGATGAGGTGTGTGGCCCAGCAGAGACATGGCCATCAGAACAGACGAAATCCAGATCTCGTTCATTTTGCTACCTGTGCCCAGGGGCTCAGAGATTGGGTATAATTTTGGTCTTCATTTTCCAGACATTTTTGCTTGGCCTCTAAATAGAAAAAGGCAGCATGGACTTTCGAAATGATGTGAGGCAAAGAGCAGGAGAAGGAGAAGGCGGTACTCTGGAGAGAAAACTACCTAAGTCTTTAATGTGTCTCTTCTGAGCTTCTTAGGCCAAAGAGAGCAGAACTCCCAGACAGGGAAAACATCTTAAGAGGCTCTTGAGAGGAAATATGCGGGCACTTGTCATCTACCCAGTGGCTCCTAATCCCCTTTCAGGAACTGAAATCCCCTTGAACTGGATTATAAAATTCCTCTTGGTAGAAGGCACTTCACTTAAAAACGCAAAGCCCTTGATTGAGAAAGAAAACAAACATTAATTTGAAATGTTTTGCCTTAGGGAAGAAGATGTGGGCAGACCCGTCGGAGGAGCCTGGCTCCTGCCTTTTGACCTCTGGGTTCCCGGACATGTGATGAGCACTGAGGTCTCAGGTCGGAGGCCGTCTCTCCCTCCGCTTGCTTCAACTCTGTCACATTTCCACAGGAGCTGCTACTTGGACTTGTTTTAAAAAATTATTTTAAGCATTCAGCAGTGGGAAAAGAAAACCTAGTTTAGAAGCCAAAGGGCCCTTTCAAATGACCCATTAATTGGATCAAAGCTTCCCTCAATGCAGTGATAATTGCTTGTAACTGGCTGAAGTCTCTGACCTGGAATCCGACTGACAAATGTGAGACGGCAAGTCAGGGAGAAGACTGGAGATAAACCAGCAGCTGCAAACGAGACCGAGGCAGAGGGGAGCACACTATCTAGAGGAACGTTTTCTCCACGGTTGCAGCTCAGTCCCGCCTCTGACCTTTCTGTCCTCTTCAATGACTCGATCGATCCTGCACTCTCTATCCTCTCTTGCTTGTAGTTTGGCAGGAGTGTGCTGCCTCGGGATTTTGAACATGGGTCCAGGGTTAGAGGTGAGCCTGGGGCTCTGCTGTGGCTGGAGGTGGGATGTGGGGTCTGGCAAGAGCTGGGCCTCAGTGTGGGGCGGAAGGGGGCCCTTTACCTCCCATGCCAGCACCAGGTACTGCCCGTGGGCTGCCATTAAACATCGCAGCACTCCGCCCTGGGGACAGAGACCCGCAGCAGCTCAGTCGCTGTGCGCTTAATGTCGTGCGGGTTTTATGAAGAGCTACCAATTATGACCCTGCTTTAGCCAGTGTGTTTGGGATCTGCAAAACCGTGGCTGCCTCTCAAGAGCCTTTGGATTACAAAGAAACAGGAATGTGAGTATCAAGGAGCGGATGGGTCAAAGGGTCTCACTCACTCTTTATTTCCTATGAAGACCCAGCCCTACCCACAGCTTCCTGCCTTCAGCTTGGACCCCAGCCCTGGCAGGGCTTCCCTGGTAGAGAGTGGAACTCACCAACTCATTGTGACATGGCTTTCTCTTGCCTTATCTGGATGGGGATGAAAAAGTTTCTTCCTGTTTCTCAAAAACTGAAAAGTCAAGCAAACAGGATTTCTAAACACAGAGGGACTTCCAACAGAGCATTTGCTGGCATTACTGGTTCTCTTCTTTCAAAGCCTATCTGCAGCCCTTCTCTGGGGAGAGCACACAGACCTGCTTGACATGGCTATGGTGCCCCCCTGTCCGTGCCTTCCAGGAAAGAAAACATTACAAGGCAGAGCCAGGAGATTCTGGACCCTAGGCTGGGGAGATTCTCAGGAGTTGCCCACTCCATTGGGACAAAATGGATGAAGAATATAGATTTCAATTTATTCATTTATTTTAAAATTTCTTGCCTTCTTTTATGAATAGATAATCTGTGCTCATGACACAAACTTTGAAAGATCCTAAAGAGTAGACAGGGAAAATTAGGTCTTTCTCCCCTTTCCTGGGCCCCAGTTCATCTCTGTGGAGGCATCAGTGTTCAGGAGAGATTGGGAATAGGAACCAGGAGTCAGGCGCTCAGCTCGGAGGCCAGTGGAAGCACCTAGAAGGGTGTGAGGAGGGAGGGCTGGCCATTAGGGAGGAACAGAAGCAGCTGGTGTGACATCACTGTGGAGGAAGACTGGGCAGGACTTGGGTGTTGGATGGAATTGGGGAGCAGGAGTGGGGTGCAAAGTGTCAGAAATGGGGATCCCGTGAATGGACAGTTACCTGGGGAAGGTAGGTGAGAAGCCTGGCTGAGAGGACAGTGGAGGGAGGTGGCAAGGCCCAAGTTGGGGATCTGCAAAGTGCAAAGGAGGCAGAGGTTTTCAAAGAGCAGGTGGAGTTTTGCTGGGTTTTGAAGGTCAGGTAGGGTTTATCCCTGGGTGGATGGGAGAGGGAGGGCATTTTAGAAATGGGAACTGCAGGGTCAGAGTCAGAAGTTTGGACTGAAGGACAATAAGGGAGATGTTCAACTGTAAGGTGGGCTGCCATATCAGAGTATGCAAAAATAGAGTTGGACCAGATTATAGACAACTTGGAAAATGGTCCCAAGGTACTCGGACTCGAGATGAGACTGATAAATAAATTTGAGAAGATGAGGAAAGTAAGGCTTCTAAAGAGGTTTTGCATGTGTCCCATTCACTTCTTGTTTGGGCAGTTCCTTGGTGAAGTTTCTTCATCCTTCTCTCCAAAAGTTAAAGCTTAGCCCTGTGCTGTGTATGAACTTCTGCCTTTTTACCAATCTCACCATGTTGTCGTTATTCATTTCTATGCCTGGCTTTCCTGCTAAAGTGTCTTTCTTGTTTCTCATTTTCTTATATCTGGAACCTCCAATAGCAGCAACAATAATATTAATTAATATATTATTATATTACCAAGTACACTGTCTTACGTACCTTACAAATGTTATCTCAAGAAGTCTTTTCAAAGCCTGATAAAGTAGGTATCTACTAGTAGCCCCATTTTACAGATGAGGAGACTAAGGCACAGGGAAGTGACTTGCCCAGGCTCACGTTGCTGGTAGCTAGGGGCCAGGATTTGAGTCCGAGTGGTTGAACTACACAGCCTACACTCTGTATTATTTTCTAACAATGATAACATGTAAGGAACATTTGGGAAGAGCCAGACATGGAGCAAAGTAGTAGGTCATATAATCCTTCAACAATGGGGTAGGTCTCATTACTGTTCCCTTTTGGCTGATGACAAAACTGGGTTTTGTTTTTGTTTATTTTTATTTTTTAAATTTTTTATTTAAATTCAATTTAATTAACATATAGTGTATTATTAGTTTCAGAGGTAGCGTTCAGTGATTTATCAGTTGTATATAACACCCAGTGCTCATTACAAGTGCCCTCCTTAACGCCCATCACCCAGTTACCCCATCCCCCCACCCATTGCTTTTTTTTTTAAGATTTTTTAATGTTTATTTTTAAGTAATCTCTACATCCAATGTGAAGTGCGAACTCACAACCCCGAGAACTAGAGTCACATGCTTTTCTGACTGAGCCAGTCGGGTGTCCTGGGTAATTGGATTTTAAGCCATGTCTAAGTCATGGAGGAAGAAGGCAAAGGGCCTTGGACCCATGTCTCCAGACTCTTATATACGGTTCCATACTCCCTTCCAGCACATGGTGTGTGCTCATTAGCTATTTACGGCATAAATAAATGGCTGAAGTAAAGGGAGGAGGGAAGAAGGGAGGGAGGAATGGAAGAAGAAATGAAGGGGGGGAAACAGGAAAGAAAGGCATGAAGGAAATAGAGGAAAATAAATCCAACAAGATGTAGCAATCAGCTATCTCGTGAGCTTGGGTGGCGCTGGTAATGCAAAGATTACATTATGTAAATATTTTGAAAGAGGACTCAGAGAGTAAAACCTCTAAATCCAAGGAACCTTCACGAATGTGAAACTCCAGAACAGCACAAGCTGATGGGGAATCCTTGAGAGTAGAAAGGGCTTCCTGGAGCCCAGGTATATAAGCCAGTGATGGACTCACGCCCTGAAATCCCGACATACTTCCTTGGAACAACGAACGGTGATGAGTGTGGGTTCCTTAAAATCACCCACACCCAAGAGGAAATATTTCCTGGTGTTTGGTTGCTTGTAAGGGACACCAAAAATCTCCTCTATTATTCCATGACCCAAATTGACCAACAAGATGAATGAGAACTCCAATAGATTTCTTTTTTGTGGAAGGATGGTATTTGATTTTATAGACATTGTGTGTGTGTGTGTGTGTGTGTGTGTGTGTGTGTGTGTGTGCATGTGTGTGTGTTCTGGGTTTCTCTATTGCTGTGGGCCTCAGGAAGGGGATGTGAGGGTGATCTGGCTGCGACATCTGTCACCCCATCGATTGCCTCGGTTGCTTCAGCTGATTTGGCTGGCCAGGCAGGTGTCCCCTTCCTGCCTCACCGCTCCATGTGAGTCCCTCCCGAAGCCGTTCACTCTGTTGAAGAGGACGACCTTCCCGACAGAGAAGGACTGTTCTTCAGTCAAGGGTATGCGAGTAGCTGCGCTCCCCTGCTAGACCCTCCAAACAGACTCTTGAGGTTCATTTGTGGGAGAACGTAGGGTAGTCAAGCTTCCAAGACCGCAGACACTTCCAAATGAGGCACTGTATGTGGCAGTCTGCCTTTCTCAAGAAAAAAAAAAAAGGAAGAGACAGAATTTCTGCAGGGTAGGCAGGCCTGCTGGAGGTACTTTTCTTAGGTTAATCAAGCCATGCCTGGTGGATTTTTCTATCCCAGCCAGGAAGCCCTCAGTTTAGCATACTGATAGGAACCATATTTCCCAAACCCCAAATAGGGTCACAGCATCGGACGGAGCACTGAGTTCTGCTTTATGAATGTAGTCATGTGAACTTCTTGCCACAGCACAAAAATGACATCATCTGTCATTAGCCATTTTATGAATTGTCTTTATGGAAGGTAAAAAGACAGGATGTCGGGACCACCCAGGGATACGGGGACAAGTGGTCTTCCCCCCCCCACCCCGCCCCCAGAGCCAGTGGTCTTTAAGGAGAGCAAGGTGCAGTCACAGGGATGGGGCCTCTCTGCCCCACAGACACGGTGAGCCTCGGTGACACGGCATGGCTCATGATTCCTGTGGTTAATGAGCTCACCCTTGGACTGCCGGCCGGTCTGCTCCGAGCTAGCTGCCAGCCTCTCGATGGGGGCTGTGAGTCAGCCCTGGGCCGTCACTCGATCCAGAGGGGCCACAGACCTGGGGAGCCTCCCCAGACCCGGGGCTGCAGCGTGTAGCTGGAGCGCGGCAGGAAGCCTGCTCGGTCCAAGCCGCCCTGCTCTCGGTGCCTGGCGCGGGGAAGCTGCTCCCGTTGCCCGGAATTCAGAGCACTGTTGAGAAACCCCTTGTCACACCCACAGCCATCCCGCCCCTGCTCTGGAAGGGGACTCACTGCACACACAGGGTGTCTTTGAAGCACTCCAGAGAGTTTACTGAATTAATCTCCTTTGTCCTGCACATAATTCCAGTGGAATTAGTCAGCTTTAATGGGTAGCATCTCATTCTACTTCCCTTTCTGCCTAGAAGTACACCGACTGGCTTCTTCCTCCAAGCGCCTTGCTGTTCCGCTCCTGGTTGGTGGCTGTTGGGCTGTGCGGTTAACCCGCGCAGGGCCACACTGGATGAGGAGGTGGGGGGTGGGGAGGGAGAGGACGGAGGCTTACTAAGGCACCGGGCAGGAGCCTTCTCATGTTTTATCCCGTTGAATCTTCCCCATGATCCTCCAAGGTAGGAATTATTATCCACTTTCTAGAAGAAGAAACTGAGGGTCAAGCCAGTTTTGTCATTTGCTCAAGGTCACAAAGCTGGTGAGGGGCAGAGCACAGATTCAAATTGGAGCCGTGGGATTCTATTAACCAGCCAAGCAGGCTTGCTTGGAGGAATCTCTATTCCTCACATTGTTTGTGTTTATTATTCCCCCTCGCCCCCCAAAAAAATCCTCGCCAAACCCCTCACTTTAGGAGACCTCATGGACTGCATGACCCTGTTCCCAGGCATGGGGTGATTTTTGGTAATATGATGACATGTGTTGCCAACTGCAGACAGGGTGCTGTCACCCGCTGGACCAGCCTGGCGGAGACAGAGATCCTACAGAAAGCTGACGTTCGGGCCCTTGCCTGCCTTCCAATGCTCGGGTGCTGAGAATACTCACTTCCAGGTTTGTCTGGCTGCCTGCTCCTTCACCCCCCACTGCCCCACTCTCCCCACCTAGCTCTCCTACCCTGGCCCCCAGCTTCTCCGCTCTGTGCTCTCTCCCCCACAGTCTTTCTACTGGAGCTTTCTAAACCAACGTGGACTCATATGGCACCATCTTCTGTTTAAAGCCTGCCATATGATCCTGCAATTTCAGTCTGGGTGTACATCCAAGGGAGATGCAGTCAGGATCTTGAAGAGATATCTGCACTCCCATGTTCGTTATTCACAGCAGCCAAGACATGGAAACAATCCAGATGTCCATCAGTGGGTGAATGGATGAAGGACATGCGGTATATACGTACAATGGAGTACCATTCGGCCTGAAGAAAGGAGGGAGTTCTGGCATTTGTGACCACATGGGTGAACCCGGAGGGCATTATGCTAAGTGAACCAAGCCAAACAGAGAAAGACAAATACGGTATGACCTCACTTGTATGTGGAATCTGAAACAGTGGGACTCACAGAGTAGAGTGGGGGTTGCCACGGGTTTCGTGGGAGCAGGGGAAGGGGGAAGGTGGGGGGCAGTGTGGGGCGATGTTGGTCGGAGGACGAACCTTCAGTCACAAGACGAAGAATTCCTGGCGGTCTAATGCACGCCGTGGTGACCATGGTTAACAATTCTACATTGGATACTTGAAATTTCTTAAGAGAGTAGACCTCAAGTGTTCTCACCACAGGGAAAGAAAAGGTAACCATGTGAGGAGATGGGTATGGTCACTGGCTCGATCGTGGTGACCATGTCATAATGTGTATCAGCACAGCACACTGCACAACTTAAGTATCTCCAATTTTTGTCGGTCGCATCTCAATAAACCTACTACGGCTCTCAAACCGTCTCCAGGCATTCCCTCCAGGGACCCGATTAAAGCGACTGCAGAGTGCGCCCCGTCCCTAACAAGGCAGCACGCATCCAGGCCGCTAAGCCCTTGTTGGCGTTATTCCTTCCACTGAGAAAGGCCTGCCCTCCTGGTCTGAATGGCAAACCTCCTTCAAGCGGTAGTTCAAACACGACTTCCTACAAGGAGACATGTGCTCTCTGTAACCCGCTGTGGGGTGCTGCCCACGCTCCTGTCGCCCTGAATTAGTATTTGTCGTCCCCAGTCGGCCCGCAGCCCTCAACACAGGGCAGGATTCGCTGGCCCGCTGCGCTTGCGTCCGGCCTGTGTAGCAAGTGATTTGCACTATTACTAGTAAAAGCACCAAAGTTTTCGAATGAGCTGCTTTTGTTATAAATTGGAGTGGATTCAAGGTTATTCTTACAACAATGTTGTTTTCACTCACTTGCGTGTTTTCCAGAGTAGACGAGAAAGGGGTGGGGTTGCACATGGCTTTGCTGTTAATTGTTCCATATGTTAAACAAAAAAAAAAAATGAGAAAGGGTCAACTGATCTCGAAGGACATTAGTGGGCTGTGGCTAACGCATGAGGGGTGCATGTCTGCATATGGAATTTATTACTTAGGCGTGTATGTGGGGGGGGGCACATGCATGTGTTGGGGGCAGGGTGCTTTATATATTCATGCCAAAAAATACCCCTAGGTGGGAGCAATCATTATTTCCACCAGGTTGAAGGTTAACTGTGATAAAGATGGAACAACGTAGAAAATACTTGATGTAATGTTACAGGGGAAAAAATGATAATCTCAAACTATGTGTACATTACAGGTACACGAAAAGTCAATACAAATCTGGCAGGAAGCAAAGCTAAGAAACAAATGAGCTGTGATTTGTGAGATGATAAGGTTTAAGGTGGAGTTTTTCTTGTAAGAATTTGAGCAGTATCTTGTCCTGCAGATCCCTCTCCAGACCACAGTGTGTAGTCAGCAAAGCTGTGGCTGTTATTAGCCCATCTAGCTTGATGCTCCCTGAGTTTCGAGGGGTAAGAGACCACCCCAACTGCGGTCAGCAGACCTTGTGCGCACTCTCCTCAAAAAGGTCGTTGATACAAAATCCTCCTTGCTAGTCATCCCTCTTTTACTCAGTCAGTAACCCAAGAGTAAGTAATCCAGCCATCCTTTTGCTAATGGTCCATTCTTTCCACCATGTCCTGGGCCTCCTTGCCTTTGACCTGGCTCCTGACCTCCCAAACTCTTACGACCGAGCCTTCTGCAATTGCTTGTTCCACAACCACCAAACCACAGGAGATCTCCCACTTTTTCTCCCAGTGCTCCTTCCCAGTCCCTCATAATGCAGGCCGACTTGCCCTGAGGACACCACATAACTTGCACCCCTCTCCAGTCATGGTTGTCCATCCTCCACACCCAGTCCCAGGGCTGGACGTTGTTGCTGCTGTCCTTGTTCCCAAACACTGTTCCCACAGTATTGTTTCTCTACGCTTTGAGGGCCATGCTGTTGAGCAACACTGCTCCCGGGATTCCCTGCCATGTTGCCACCATCTTCCAGCCACCATCATCCCTTTCATCCACTGAAGATGTGGGCACCTGCCTTATTGCCTTCTTTTACTCTCCCATCTCTGCTTTCAAGCTGGTTGACTTCAGTATCTGCGTGGATGGCTCATCCAACACTGTGGCCCCACCCGTGTCTTTCTTTTCCTTCCCAGTTAAGTTCCTCCAAAGAGTTGTCTATACTTACTGTCTCCATTATTCTTATTTCCCTCCCTCCCCTCAGCCATTCCAAGCAGGATACTGGCCCTGCATGCCACCAACACAGCTCTAGTTTAGGTCCCCAGTGACCGCCATGTCATCACATCCAAGGGATATTTGCCCAGCCTCATCTTACTTGCCCTCTCAGCAGTGACTGACACTGTTGACCATTTGCTCCTTCTGGAAACACCCTTCACTTGGCTTTAAAGACAAACTGTTCTCCTGGTTTCCCCGTATCCTCTGTAGGTCTACCCTTCCCATTCTCACTGTCAGGTCCTGATGTCCTTGTCCTCTTCTCTCTCTACAATCTCTTCCCAGGTGATCGCATCCTCACCCACAGCTTCAGCTCTCTGTGGAGAACATGGACATTTCTATCTCCACCCTCAGCCTCTTCTCTGAATCCCTGGCCCATAGAACCAACTCTTGACTTGGTATTTCCATGTGGAAGTCTCCAAGGCAAACTGAACAGTCCCTAAGCCAAATCCCATCTCCCCAACATGCCTGGTCCTTTTGGTGTTCTCTGTCTTAGAGAGCAGCACCACTGTCCACCTAGTTGTACAAGTCAGAAACCTAAGAGTCATTCTCGGTATCTCCTTACCTTACATATCCTATCTGCAATTTATCACCAAGGAGTGTTTCTTTTCCCTTGTCAAAGTTTCTCAACTCCATCTACTGCTCTTGATCTCCAGCTCAATGCCCTAGTTCAAGTCCACAGTACCACTGGCAAAGCCTATTGCTATAGCATGGGCTCTCCTATATTTAATCTGAGTCTCTCCAGTCATCTTCACAGAGCTCCTATAGGCATCTTCATGAAATAGTCATCTACGTCATCCTCTGCTTAAAACTCATGATGACTTTCCATCTTTTTAGGACAATGACAAAATCATTAATGTGGCCTACAGATTTCCTTTCACCTTTCCCCTCATCTCATTCATTCTCTCCTTCTAGCCTTCTTTCCCTTCCCCATTCTCCCTTGTTCCCCGTTGCCCCAGGGCCCTTGCACAGCAGTTCCCGATGCCTGGAACATTCTCCATACCCTTGGCTTAGTTAACTTCTACTTACACTTCACATAATAGTGCAGGCATCAGTTCCTGGGGGAAATCTCCCCTGACCTCCCAACAAGGGCAAATTTCCCTTTAATAAAGTTTCATAATATCATGTGTGTACTTCTTTATGGCACTAATAGCAATAGACAGTTACGAGACACTTCTCATGATTTGAGTAGTGGCTCTCTCCCACTCTCATTAAAGTTTCATGGGGGGAAGGAATCATATCTGATTTTGATCAACATTAAATCTCTAACACATAATATAGAACATGAACACCCAATTAAAAATAATGGCTTTAACCAAAAAATATTTTTTGTAGCCTTATTCTTTTACGTAGCAGTTATAACCATTTGCCACACATGTATTTATTTGTTTCTCATTTACTAGATTGAAAGTTCCACAAGGGCAGAGAATTCGTTACATATTTTATTCCTAGCACCTCACACAGTGCCTAGCATGGGGTAGTCACTCCACCAGTATTTTTGCATAAACACTCAGTGCTTAATAAATGTTTGTTGAAGGAAAAAATGTACTGTGCACAATAACAAAATAACCACCCTCCTCGGCAACAGTATGGTATTCAATTAGCCCATCTAGCTATTATGTTCTTGCATGCCTATATTTGCCATAAATAAATCCACTACATAAAATTATAATGATAACTACCAAATTTACCAAAATAGCTACCTTATCCTAATTAAGATATTAATTGAAAATTTACTATATTCAGGAGTAATTTGTTTATTTGCTTGTCTACCATTAAACTAATTGCCTCCAGAAAAGGAACTTCAGATAATGATAAACATCCCGTCCATAATTGCAGAGTAATATTTTAAGTAACTCTAGAGTTCTTGCTTGTCTCCTCCAGGCTGTGTTCTCCTTTTCATACGCAGTGCCAAATTGCCCTTCCAAAGGGTTTTTAAAAAATATTCGCAGCCACTGGTGGAAATGGAAATGCTCATTTCCCCCCAACAAAGAATGGGTTTTCAAAGAACAGAAGTGGCCATAGTGAGGAGTGGACTGAAGAAACTGGAACACGAGGTGGCAAAGCCAGATATCTAGGAGCTGAAATCCTAGGGGAGGCCACTGACACCCGCTTTTATGTCTTGTGCCAAGGTAGAGGAGGGAAAAGAGAGGCTCAGGATCAAGCTCCCACCTTCCCGGATTCTCCAAAACCTTACCTTACTGCTTCCTTTGGAGGTGGTCGAAGAAATCTTGGTCACTTACGCCACCTGCTGTCCAGATTGGGGAATGGCTTGCCGACGTCCACGCCTCCGGAGGATTTTTGTTTCAAGCAATTTCTACCCAGTTCCCTCCTTGGGCGTGACTTTCTTCTTTCCTCCAACAGCACACCTTCTGAGATATGGATGGAACAAAGGCAAGCTTGGGAGGTTGCCTTTGGGAAAACGGGCTCAGAGCTTCCACCCGTTGTTCTTATTTCTGGCGATGTTTTGGGTAATTGTTTTGATTCAGTCCGTTGTTAGGCTCTGAGCAGGCCCTGCGGTAACAAAGATGAATGAGACGTGATTTTTCTCCCCAAGGATGTCATAGTCTAGTGGGAGTGTCAGGCATGCAAACGAATAATTAAAATGCCAATGTCAGGGTAGAGACAACACGAACCGCAGGGAAACGTAGAGTGCCGCATGGCACCCGTGGAACCGGAGGGCTTTCAGAGAGGAGATGTGATGGGCCTGTGCTCTGGGTGAAGCGCGGGGGCTCGCAGGTGGGACAGATTACTATTTCGGGCCGACCAGATTGGTGGGGGCACCTGGGTGGCGCAGCAGCTTAAGCCCCTGACTCCTGGTTTGGGCTGGGGTCTGGAGACCGAGCCCCATGTTGCGCACTGAGCTCAGCATGGCGTCTGCTCGCGATTCTCTCCCTCTGCCCCTCTTGCTCCTACTCTCGTGCTCTCTTTCTAAAATAAATAAATCTTCAACAACAACAACAACCCAAAACCTGGCACGTTGCAAAACTGGGGAGGCCAAATATCTGCAGCTTGTTCTGGGAGCAGCAAGAAGGTGATAACTGCTATTAGCAGTTTGTTATAGACCCTTTTAGGCTTTTTTTTTTTTTTTTGGTCAGAGATAGAAAGAGTGCGCACAAGCGGGGTGAGCAGCAGCAGGCTCTCGCTGAGCAAGGAGTAGGATGCGGGACTCAATCCCACAACCCTGGGATCATGACCTGAGCCAAAGGCAGACCCTTAACAGACTGAGCCGCCCAGGCGCCCCCCTTTCAGGCTTTTAGAGATGTCTTTTTATGTGCATATTTGTGGATGGATATTTGTGTGTGTCTATGACTTCCTTTCATTTCTCTCAACGTTTTATTTTACACGTCTCTCCATGCTGGTGACTCCAGACCTACCTCATTCTTTTATCTTCTGCACAGTGTTCATTTGCATTGATCTCTCCCAGCCCTCCTTAGTGGACATTTGAGGTGGTTCGCAGTTTTTCACCTTGTATGTCTATCTTTACAGACATGTGTAGGGATTTCCTAGGAGGGAAGTTGCTCAGTCAAAGCGTAACTGCACTTAAACTTTTATCTGATATTACTTAATGGCCTTTTAAAATGTTTCTAGCAATGTGTACTCCTTGTAGAGCAGCTAAAGTAAGTCACGTAAGCTAGCGAGTCCCTCAAATCTTTCCCTGTCTGGTTTAATCCATGTGCGTGTTTTGCTCCCTGAAAGAAGGATCCTGACAATAATCTTAAAGGTGTGGAGTGATCTGCTTTTCACACGGTCGTAGTCACCACCTTCTAACGGTATTGTTCCCGTTTTATAAACGAACCGAAGCTCAGAGGAGTTGGGGTCTTGCCCACAGTGCCCCAGGTAGTGAGGACCAGAACTAGAACTCAGGCCTCCAGAATCCTGAACTTCTCTCTACTACTCTGTTGCTAGGCAACGCTTCTCCCTTTCGATTCTTGTGCCAATGCTACTTGTTGCCATGGTGCCGCTGGGACAAGGAGCAGCACATTGTCATTAAGCAGCGAGCTAGAATCTTAGCTCCTAGCAGAAAAGGGCCTTTATGCCCTATGTATGGGTGGCCAGAGAGGGCGGCTGGATGGAGCTGGCTGGCTACCATGTGAGTTACACGTGGGGCAGACGTTTGTCTTCACCTGTGTCCACCAGGAATGCCCGGGCAGGAGTGCTGTGTTGCCACGAGTCAGCATCCAAGTCCAGTGTGTGCCTTCTCTACTCAGTCTAGAAGGAACAGGGGTGTCCTTGGTAAACAGCGCCACGCTGGAGGCAGACCTGAGTTCAAATCCTGTCTCCACCACTTTCCTGTGAGGTACTTACATTGTCTGATTCTCAGTTTCCTCATCTGGAGGGGAGACCCGTGCCCACTTCACTGGGTTCTATATGTGGATTGAGCGAGCTTGGGGACCACCAATCACTCAGCCAAATGTCCAACGTTCACCACCGTTTATTAAGCACTCAGCACATGTAGCTAATGTGAGTATTGTTATTTTTATCACCCACCCACCTCCGTCCTCTTTGGATGCTTTGCAGGAGTCAAAGAGTTTCCAAAACATCTCTAGTATTCCACCACTCAACACCGAGGTGAAGGAGTACAAAAGCTCGTCATGTTCTTATCTTAAAGAACACTCACAAACAGGTTTTCAAAAGACTTGATGTAGTGCAGCTCTGTGCCTCAGAAACGCGTTATCTGCCCCAGGAATGAGGCATCTGTAGTAGGAGGAAAAGTGAAACTGTTTTTCAAAGACGACACAATGGAAATTGCGCAATTCGAATTACTGCAAATTGCCCTTTCAGCTGAATCCAAGGAAATTTTTTCTTGAATTCATTCACTTGACTTCTTGAACGCCTATTATGTCAGGCTCCCTGCGAAGGGTGGAAAGATGAATAGAACCCGGCCATCGCCCCAGGGTGCTCAGGGATTAGCAGGGGAGACGGGCATTTACAATCATTACAGCGACATGATAGCTGCCGGTGGTGGGGTCTGCGGCTGGTGGGGACCCGGAGCAGGAAGCCCTTACGGGGCTGGGGGGTGGTGGGGGAGTATCAGGAAAGCCTTCAGAAGCTGGAAGCAGCAGAGCAGGCAGACGAGGGGCAAAGGCACTCAGTGGAAGAACATGAAGGGGAAGCAGGAGAGACTGTGGCACGTTCGGACTGGGGCACAGGCTGCATGCAGGGTGCACTGGGGACAGAGGTGCAAGAGGCAAGTGTCTGCACCCCATGTCTCCGCCATGGCCAGGCTTGGCCCTGCACCACGGAACTCACACCTCCTGGAAGCTCTCCCTGCCCACTCCCCTTCTTGTAGTGCTCATGGCTCCAGGCCTGAGCCCCCTGTTCTAACCCCTGCTGGTGCACCCCGCCCCCTCCCATAAGCCCCCCAGAACCTCATTCTGGTTCAGAACATGAATGTCACCCTGGGGCAGCCAGGAGGAGTTGTCTCCATGATGAATAGTGCTGATGGCCTTTCCGAAGCTGTGTCTGGGGCACATAGCTTAGCTTCGAGACCTTTGAGCAAAGAAAGGCCTCATGTTTTCAGGTAAGGCAGAGCAAACACCATTGGTGGCCTGTCACTGACCCAGGAAGAAAAGACATCAGCCATTCCACATGTAGCTTCCACGGGGTCCCAGCTGTCGCTGAGGGTGTGGGTGCCGCTGTCAGCTCTTCCACCCTGGTCAGGAGGAGACTACTGAGTTGCCTGTTGTCAGTTCTCCCGGGACATCGGATCAGCCAGCTACCCCTCCCCAGAGCTGTCCTCGCTGGCACAGGGCTCTTCCTTGGGATGTTCCTGTCTTCTCTGTGGGTGTCGTTCCAGGAAGGATTCTGGACACATCCACGATGAACTGTCCCAGACAGACGAGAAGGACGAATGCCTGCGTGTAGCTGCTGGTCTGGCTAGCCGTCTGGATGCCTCCCTGAATGAATCCACACTGGCAGCCCCAGGCTGTGGACTATGCGACTCATGGGGGCGCCACGCCCATGGACTGGGGTGTGAATGTCACCTGCTGGAGTGATGTAACGCAGCCCCTCCACCCCAAGGTCTGGAGCTGGCCCCCTTCAGGGCTGGGGAGGTACATATGCGTGTGCATGTGGGCAGAGTGGGGAGAGGAGCAAAGAATACAGTGGCACCGCATACGCAACCCCCCCATAGTGCCTGCGTGCTCAGTGGGGGGCTTCGGGACGTCAAGGACTGTGCTGAGCAGACTTCATGTTGTAACACCTACATTTCCAGCCCACTAGGAATTGCTTCCGAATTCTGCTGAGTCTGGATGGACTCAAGGACATGAAGTTTATCACAATCACCCTTGTATTTAGCTTGGCTGAATGGAGGCTCGGTTCTTGTCTCCCTCCCAGAGTTCCTAGTCTAGAATAAGATGAGATGAACTGAGGAATTACCTACCCTTCCCTCACTGTGCACAGAAATAGCATCTTACTGCTAGCAACCTATTCTTGTTTTCCTGAATGTATCAGTGGATAGCGTTAGGGAACCTTAAGCTCCCATTGTCTTACGCTTTGGAAAGCCCCCTGTTAGGCAAATGTATGGGGGAAAGTGAAAAGAAGGCCAAAAAGTCCTGTTGCACAGACTCGAAGGAGATCAGTGAAACTCCACGGTGGCCCTCTGCTGCCTGCTGTAGGAATGAGGGCAAATGGTGGAAGTGTCCGTTTTCTCAAACGGATCTAACGATAGTGCCTATCTTAAGGTTGTTTCCAAAATTAATGAGATAAAACACATGTAATATACTCAGCACTTTACCTTGCATAAGTCAGCTCTCAGGAATATTAGCTATGATGATGGTATTGCTTTACTTTTATGGACAAAGCGTCTGAGCATTTCCAAGAAGGGAATCAAACATAAGCACAATCTGGGGCAGTGGCCATCATCACTGAGCACAATCTGGGCTATGCGCTGACTAACCAGATACACCCCCAGCCCATCCATCTCTGATTTTTAGAAAGTACAGATTCCAATGAATAACCACTTGTTCAAATAAAGCCAGGAGTGGAGTCATTGTGGTTGGCATTTCTCAACCGTCTGAGAGATAACGGGTCAGACCAAACCTTGCTTTTCCACTCAAGTCCTGAGCTCACTGAGGTCCGTGACCCCATGGTGACTGGCCAGCCAGGGTGGGTCCACAGAAGAACACTGGTCTTTGCATCCACTCTTTGCTTCATGGGAAGACCCAACAGCCGTGGAAATTCTGACCATAAGTTTAGCCCTGCACTAATAGGAGAGAAGGAAAATGGGAGGCTAGACCCTATTTCCTGTCTGAGATCTAAGCAAAGGGCTTTTTAGTTTAAGGTCCTGAAGGTCAGGAAAGCTTTCTTTGCCCTGCTTATGGGCTGGAGGGGTTGCAGGTTGAGTTCTTCTTACTGCCAGGACAGTTAGGCTCGATTGTCTATTGGCAGCTGACCACCGTTCCCCATTTTAGCTACTCTACCCTGTAGTGTGAGGGCTGGAAGCCTTGGTACTAGAATATTCCAGAATCCCTTGCCAGGGTTCTGTGTCAGATTCCACTCATCAGAGGGACTTGCGCAAGATTTGGAATGTGGAAAGTAGGTGGAGGCCGTTGTGTTGTTTCTCTGGCAGTCCGGAGCAGGCGTGCGGCTCTAGCAGATGTGAGACATTGCAGAGGTCCGGGCTTGCCTCTGGGGATCACTGACCCTGGGGCTGCAGCCAGCTGGAGCATTGCTGGTTTCCTCTGCCTGCTGTGATTTCCTTCTTCTGAGACCCAGAAGGAAGTCTCAGAGCCAGCCATGGCTTCCCCTGACTTTTGTTCTTTTAGTCCCTTTCAACTGTTCTGCAAGCATCAAATTCTCTGGACAGAATCCCTTCCACTTAAGATATCCAGACAGGTATTTCTGGTTCCCTGACCAGTAGAAAGTGGCTAGCTTGAAAAGTCTTATTGGCTGGACTGAGAACTTAGGACTTAAGTGTTTTGTTTTTCCTGCGTTATTGAGTGCTTGCTACAGTAGTGCAGGCAAAGGAATGATCCTTGAGCCTTATTTCTGCCCCAATGACCTAAAACCGTGCTTTATTTCCGAGAAGTAAAAACAGAAACAACGGGTCTCTCCACCCAAAGATAGATCCTCAGGCTTTCTATCAGTTTGAAACATGTTTTAAATCTGTAAATACCTGCAAGGAAACTAATGCTCCATGAATTACTATGATTTGATAATCACTTCATCCAACCCATTACTAAGATCCTTTTGGGAAAAAGCTTAATTTAATTTTATGCATAAAAACCATTATGAATGCATTACCAGGTACAGAAATGAAAGAAAAAGCACACCCGTATTTGAAGCAACCTGACAAATCAAGTTGTTTTGATTTTCTTGTTCCTGCTTGTCTTATCCACAGGCATATGTAATTTTACGTATTACTATTACGCTAACTATTGTGAAAACACAATTTATGATCTGCGTTTTGCACTTAACAGCGTGTTAATAAAATTTCCATCTTGTTATACAGACTTCCTAATTGTCATGTTTAATTATTTCATTACCTTTAGTCGAGTGAGTTGATCATAATTTACTAACCTTTTCCCTCATGACTGAATATTTAGGCAGGTTCTAATTATTTTGTTAGTATGCTTACTGCTTCAATGAACATCTTTTTGCTTCTGTTGATTAATCTTCTCAGGAAAAATTCCCACGAGTAGAATTTCTAGGCCAGGAAGCCTCATTTACACATCTGGAACGGATTTCCCCTCTCATCTCACCTCATCGCCCTAGATCTTATGCTCGATTAGTTACCTGAATGGGCCAGAAGGAAAATGGGAGGAGTCGGAGAGCCTGGAGTTCCAAAGGGAAGCGGAGACTGGGAAGAGACTCCAGGATGGGGGAAGACACAGACGTCACCGCAGTCTCTGTATTAGTCAGAAGCAGCGACAAACAGCCCCAAACATTTTCCATGATGAACACGGCTCTTCATCCTAAGTCTGCACCCTGTCAGGGCTGTTGGCACTCTCTTCGTGCAGCCAGCAGATGGCGCAAGAGAGTGAGTAGCACGTAGGGGATTGTTTGGGGGACCTGTGAGTGGTCTCCCTTCTGCTCACATTCGATTGTGCAAGTCACCAGGCCTCCCTTAACTGCAAGGCAGGCTGGGAAGTGTAGTTTCGGCGTATGCCCAGGAGGAAGAGGGGAGTGTGGATAGCGGTGTGCACACGCAGTCTCCACCAGAGCCTTTTTCAAAATTTAGCCAAACAAGCCTGAGAACAGGAAGGACCAGGCAGTGGAGAGAAGTGGAGCTCTGTCACTTGCAAACACTTTGCATGCAGGGTGATGTGCCTGTCCAGAGGCTGGCAGGGTGGTTTGGGGTTTTTTTTTTTTCCATGAATAAATTGATTTTATCCTCATTTTAACAAATTTTATTTTGTTAAGTCTTTTAATTCCAGTGTAGTTAACATACCGTGTTCTATTAGTTTCAGGTGTACAACAATGATCCAAGAGTTCTATACATTCCTCTGTGCTCATCAAGATAAGTGCACTCTTTAACCCCCATCACCTGTTTCACCCATCCTCCCCACCCCCCCTCTGGTGACCATCAGTTTGTTCTCTACAGTTGAGAGTTTATTTCTTGGTTTTTCCCTTTCTCTCCCCCCCCCATGCTTGTTTGTTTTGTTTCTTAAATTCCACACATGAATGAAATCATATGGTACTTGTCTTTTTCTGACTGACTTATTTCATTTAGCATAATACTCTCTAGCTCCATCCATGTTGTTGGAAATGGTAAGATTTCATTCTTTTTATGGTTGAGTAATATATACCACATCCTCTTTGTCCATTCAGCTATCGATGGACACTTAGGTTGCTTCCATATTTTGGCTATTATAAATAATGCTGCGATAAACATAGGGTGCATATAATCCTTTCAAATTAGGGTTTTGTGGGTTTTTGGGTAAATACCCAGTACTGTGATTACTAGATCATAGGGTAGTTCTATTTTTAACTTTTAAAGGAAAATCCATACATACTGTTTCCACAATGGCTGCACCAGTTTGCGTTCCCACCAAGAGTGCACGAGGGTTCCCCTTTCTTCACATCTTCCCCAAAACCTGTTGATTCTTATGTTTTTTATTTTAGCCATTCTGACTGGTGTGAGGTGATATCTCCTTGTGGTTTTGATTTACATTTCCCTGATGAGGGATGTTGAGAATTTTTCATGTGTCTGTTGACCATCTGTATGTCTTCTTTGGAGAAATGTCTGCTCATGTCTTCTGCCCATTTTTAAATTGGATTATTTGTTTTTTGGCTGGTGAATTGTAGAAGTTTTTTTTTATATATTTGGGTTACTAACCTGTTGTCAGATACATCATTTGCACATATCCTCTCCTATTCAGTAGGCTGCCTTTTAGTTTTGTTGGTTGTTTCCTTCACTGTGCAGAAGACTTTTATTTCGATGAAGTCCCAATAGTTTATTTTTGCTTCTGTTTCTCTTGCCTCAGGACACATATCTAGAAAAATGTTGTTACAACCCATGTGAGAGAAATTACTGCCTGTCCTCTCTTCTAGGATTTTTATGGTTTCAGGTCTCACATTTAGGTCTTTCATCCATTTTGAGTTTATTCTTGTGGATGGTGTGAGAAAGTGCTCCAGTTTCATTCCTCTGCATGTAGCTGTCCAGTTTTCCCAGCACAGGTGTTGAAGAGACTGTCTTTTCCCCATTGTGTATTGTGCCTCTTGTGTTGACAGAAGCTGGAAGTTTTCAGCAATGGCTACATGATCACACAGTCCCTGTGATTTTCCCCCCATAGTCAACACAGGAAGAGGAACAAAGGAGTCACTTTTTACTCTTTCCTGGATTTCAGGGGAAGCAGACACTAGTAAGATGACCGCTAACCTCCTACTCCTCCTCCTTCCCTCCTACAGCCTGGTTCCTTCAGCTCTTGACCTTCATCGGCTCATTCTGGCCCTAGGTCTTTGGTCCCATTTTTCCAGTGTTCTCATCTCAGACCTTCCTTCCTTATTTATTGGATGTTTAGTATGTGCTGGTCATTGTGTTAAGAACTTCAGACATGCAATGGGAAGAAAAACGCATTGCTGTAGTTTGAGCTTGTCAACCTAGAAAGGTGGCAGAAACCCATTAAGGGGTAAACACTCTTTTTGTTAGGGACACACCTTAATGGATTTGTTTGGCTATAAATGCAGAAGCTTTGCATAGAAGAATCAAACAGGAAGGGGCGCCTGGGTGGCTCAGTCGTTAAGCATCTGCCTTCAGCTCAGGGCGTGATCCCGGTATTATGGGATCGAGCCCCACATCGGGCTCCTCCACTGGAAGCCTGCTTCTTCCTCTCCCACTCCCCCTGCTTGTGTTCCATCTCTCGCTGGCTGTCTCTATCTCTGTCAAATAAATAAATAAAATCTTAAAAAAAAAAAAGAATCAAACAGGAAGAACTTAGCAGCAAACAGAAACGGGGGGGGGGGTTGGGGGAGAGGATTGCTCTGTGAAAAGGAAAGAGTTTTAGGAGAATTTGGAGCTGTCTTCTGGTGGGTCCTCGTGAAGTTACTGGAGATAAATGTTTCAGTCCTGGCTGTGTTTTAAAATTATCTGGGGGACAGTGACATTTAAGACTCTAAAAAATAAATTAAAAAACTTGAAATCCAGCATACTTAGAGAAAATTACAAAAATCATATACGTGTACAGCCTGATGGATTTTCACAAAGTGAGCATATCTGTGTAATCATCATTCAGATAAAGAAAGGAAATATTACCAGTATCCAGAAGTCACCTTCCTGGTCCCTCCTGGAACAGCCCTACTCCTCCAAGGCACCCGCCACCCCAACCCCTAACAGCATAGTTCAGTTTGGGCTGCTTTTGCTTTTTATACAAATGGAAGGGTGAAGTATGTCACTTTCTTGCTGGACTTCTCTTTTTCAACATTATTTTTGTGAGATTCAGTCACGTTGATACAAGTAGCACTTTTATTCACATGCAGCATGAATGTAGCAAGGATGTATAGTATAGATATTCCTCAATATTTTCGTCCACATCTGTTGTTTCCAATGTGGGCTATTTTTCATATTGCTGTTTGAACACTTTTAAAAAATGCTTAAATTGTGGAAAAATAAATAGAACATAAAAATTGCCAGTGTAACCACTTTAAGCATATAATTCAGTGGCATTAATTACATTCACTGTCTACTGTCTACTTCCAGAACGTTCTTGCCTTATAACAACTTTATTGAGATTAATTCTCACACCATACAATTAACCTATTTAAAGTGTAAACTTCAGTGGTTTTTAGTATATTCACAGAGTTATGAATCATCCCCACAATGAATTTTAGAACATTTTTATCACCCCCAAAAGCAGTCACTCTCCATTTCTGCCTATCGCCCCCTCCCCCCACCCACATATCTGCCCTAGGCAACCACTAACCTACTTTCCTTCTCTATAGATGTATAAACGTTCCTGTTCTGGACATTTTGTAGAAATACAATTCTATGTCGTTAGTTCCTTTGTGACTGGCTTCTTTCCCTTGGCAGCACACGCTTGGGCTCATCCATGCTGCGGCATGCATCAGTACTTCCTTCCCATTTAGCGCTGAATCACATTCCACTGTGCAGATATAAACACTGCATTTATTCATTCATCGGTTGATAGACCTTTTACAGATGTAGATGATAAGATCCTGAAAGTCAGTTTGTTCTGTAACAATAGATTTTTAAAAAATAACCCCTCCCCACCCCACCCCATTCATACCTGTCCCCAGGGATCTGCAGAGAGAGAGCGTCCTTGGAAGAAGTAGGGTTGGGGGCACTTTGGAGACGAGACTTGGAGCCAGGTAGGGAGCTGTGGCTTCTTCAGTGAACAACAGCCAAACTTGGGTCTGAGTCCGCATGAGGGAGTTGTGTGGAAGCCCAGCCAGCGTCTCTGCGGATTCCCCTTGTCCTTCCCTATCGACATAAGTTTGTTCCATCAGCCATGCGTGAAGCCACGGCAGATGTTCTCCGTGCGGCAAGCAAGGATCTTCTTGAATGTCACCCAAGAGAAGGATGTCTGCCTATGACACACAACCTCGCTGGCCTCCATCGTAATGGCAGTCCATGCAAGCACCCCCTTTGCAATAGAGGACGGTTTTCTTAATAGGCTGAAGGGTGGTTGTAGCTTGGAAAAAACCCAAAATGCAGCACACATACTTGGGTGAGATGGGATGGGAGGGGACCACATTCCCATTATATAGATGAGAAAATGGACATTTAGTGTGGTTAAGGGATTAGGTCAAAATCACAAGGATAGAAAGTGATGGAGCTAGCATTTGGATCGGTTGCTTTGAGTACCAGCCCTATGTCGTGAGGCTGTCCACCACACCACCTGACAAGTTAGTGCTACACGTAGAGGAAGGGTCCTGTACTCTAAATTTTTCACATGGCCCAGTGCAGATCTACTTTAAGCCCGTCTCCACGCCACTCTGCGCTCTTTGAGGCTGGCCTTTGTGGATTGAATCAAAGGGCTCCTTTGCTTTCTGGCTTCCAGCTGGGTTTGGCCAATGCCAGACGCCAGAGGGCAGGAAGGGAGCAAGGCTGGGTTACTCATTCCCCTGAGTCTCCTTCTGCCAGGCATGGATTGGCTGTGTCTCTAGGCTGACAGCTACAGCTCTGCTCCAAGGTCCCTTTCCTGCAGTGTTCTTTCTGGTTCTAGGACCTTCTCCCTTCCCTGTCCCTTCAGCCTACAATGGCAGTGGTCCCTTCTCTTCCTACTCCAGGGTGCTTCACGATGTTTGTGGCTTCCATTAACCTTCCTAAATAATCCCTTCCCTAAAGTCTCTTTATTTAACCTGTTGGGTGGAGGGTAACAGCTTTTCCCGGACCTGAACAATCCAGCCCGCTGCCTCCGTGCTCACTCGACTTGGCCAGGCCCTGGGATTGGGCCAGATGAAAACCAGAGAACGAAAAGAAAGGGAGGGACCAGAATACCAACCAGGACGTAGAATTTGCTCTGCTGGGAGCAACGCTGTCAAAAAGCCCGGCCTCCAGCCGCACCCACCTGGTCCTCGCTCACACCCTCCTGCCCTCACATGGCTGCAGCCCCTGCTGCCCCATGTTAGCTCTGGCCTAGAGCTGGGGAGTCCCTGCCATTCCTGCCCCGCAGATGTGGGAGGGGGACAGATGACACAGGAGGACCTAAGATCTGGGGTTGGAACCTCGGGTGGGTTTTTCCAGAAACGTTTTGCATATACTTCAGTCACCACAGTGGGATATGTTAGATACATTCAATCAAGAATAACATTCAATAGAAAATGAATTTTGTGGGTGACTGGGACCTAACATTGTTTCTAGGGTGACATGCCAACCAAGTACCAAAGACAATCACATGTCCTCATTTACCAGGTGAAGATGGAACACACGTAAGCGACACCCCTGTCATTTACAGGGACACAAAGCAGGATACTCGAGGTTCCTAAATCACATGAAAGCTGCCCCCACCCTTCTCCCTCTCCCTCTCTCCCTTCCGAGGAGAACTCCCAGCTGCTCTTTGATAGCCATTCAGGGACCCCACTGGTTTCCAGTGGCGTGGGCCCATCGGTCAGGTGAAGAACTGCGCACGGCTGGCCTCAGTCAGACTTCACTGGCTCTCCTCTGACAATCGAGCAGCAGCTGGAAGCACATTGCCTGGACATTGCCTGGTTCCTGTCTTCTGTGGTTCCGCTGAGTCCCTCCAGCAATGCCAGCCCCCGGTATTTACACATTCACGCCCTGTGGAGCCAGACATGCCTCGGACATGACCCCAGGCCTGGGATGCAATTCACTGGCTGCACTTGGACGCTGTGGCCTGCTCACCCAGCTGACCAGGGAGGGGTAGAAAGGACTAGAAGGCACATTTTCAAAGTCCCAAAGCAGCTTTGAGTTAGCAACTGAATGGCCGTCTTTAGTATACGTTGTGATCAATTTTTTGTTTGAATGTGTGTCTGAAATGGCTCTCTGAAATGATAACAGTTATCAGTGAATATATGGAAATATCTGCTTAATAAATTGTCAGGTTATAAGCAAGTTGGAGGCACTGTGATGGAGAGGAAAAGCTGTTAGTTTTCACGTTACACACTAGGAACTTTAACTGGTCAGCTGTGTGTCCGTGGCAAGGTTACTTAACCTCTCTGAGCACTTTTCCTCAAATGTGAAGTAGAAATAACAACACTTTACTTACGTTTTGAGGCTATAGGAAGTATCGAATGGGACAAGCACGTAAAGCGTCTACTAATTTCCTGGCATAGTTGAAGCTGTTTGTAAATAAATCGTAGATAATATCGTCAGGATGTCCTTTAAAACATGAAATGAATCTGTGGATATTGGCTACAATGACTATAGAGAACAGTAGAGGGCAGACTTTACAAAGTTATTCATGAAACATGGTCTTTCAACTCCTCTTCCAAGAAGAAAGCCAGAATTCCAGAAATGACTTTCTTAATTGCTTTAGCTGAAAGATGCCTCTATTGCTACTTATAATTTCTTCACAGAAACTGGGGCTTTCTTGTTTTGCAAGGATCCCAAAGGAGAACATTGGGCAATATTTAACCAACAACTTTCATCACCAGGACATGTACGGCTGGTCTCCAGATTCCGGTGGAGCATTTTTGACGGGTTACTCTGACCACTTTCCCGCCTGTCATAGATTTAATGGTAAATCAAGGAAACAAAAGATGCCAAACTCTCTTGACCTCATTTCAAATTGCATCATGTCAAAATAGCATGAAGTTTGTGACTAGAAGCATTATGGGATACAGAAAGCCAACTCGCTGCTGACTGGAGATCAGGTTACATTTAGCTCATAATTAGGATTGCGGTGGTCGTGAATTCCATTCCATTAGAGGAGGATAAATGGGCATTTAGTAAATATTTGTGGAAATCTGAAGAGGTTCTGAAGTGTGAATGTTTGCTCCTGTCTACACTGCTGGCCCCAGTCTCTGGGGGAAGGAACTAGCCTCACTCATCCTCCACAGCAGTAAGTAATATGGCTGCTTGACATAGTTAATAATTTGGAGATGAAAAAATGGCACCTTGAGTTGCTTAAAACCAGTATTTCTTTGGTTACCAAAGATGAACATTTTTTTTCCCTGCGGATTTGAACGTTTTTGAATGCCAACCATGTGCTATGTGATACGCTAGGAAAATGACAGGCTGATAGAATTGGGCCATGTATGTTTTCCAAGAATGATAGCAACGATTTACAAAGAACCCCTTGCAGAAGTTAAGAAAAAAACAAAAAACAAAAAACAAATCAGTACTCAAATACAAGACTGAGCCAAAGATATGGTCATTGACAAAAGATTGATCAAGATATGATCCAATGTTTCTCCTTCTGTTCTATGATAAACAATGTTGTTATAAGGACAGAAAGGCCAAATTGTATTTGTATGTATGGTTCTATACCCCCAAGCCATGTAATCCAACCCTGCACACCCCGCATCTCTCCCCCCCCCCCCGCCACAGGTGCAGAGGACCACAGTTTTGCTGTGCTGAGCTGGGAGGAAGTAGACCTATGAACCTGAAGGGTATGAGGAGCAATTTCCCAAGCAGGTGGCTGGCATTGCCCCAAGGGCACAAATATCAGAGAACGGGGTTGTGAGAGAAGAAAACGAGAGAGTGGAGTTTTGGAAAGACAGAAAGAGGATTAGAGAGGATTTGAAGAGAGTTTTGATGTCTAAACCAGGGCTACACAAGCTGGTTGTGAGCTATTTGTTGTCTGTCTGGGCTACACTAATTGCAAAAATTGAGAGCAAGCTTTTAGAAACTTGTATGGAAATTTGACATTGCTGCGATACCCAACGCCTTGTTGAGCCCAGAGCAGGGCAAGACACGCGCTAGTCTCTCGCAGAAGGGCCACGTTCCAGCATGCGATATTCCAACGTTATTTTATCAACTGTAGCTCAAAAGTGTGTAAAAATTGGAGAAAACGTAAGATTATAAAAATGAACTCTTAGTGTTTCTGCACTATTGGAAGTCATTTGGGCCAACTTTTAAAAGATGTGACTTGGGTAACCAGACTTGCGTATTCACTTGATATTTTGACAATTTTGGTCATCATGATACGCCCATGCAAGGAGATAATGCAGCAGATTTTTTTCAATGGTAGATAAGATCGAAGGGCATTAAACACAGTTAGAAGCTTGGAAGATGGAGTTTCCACAGATTTTCAGGGCATGTTCCATGATGGAATAACATCACCCTCCAAGCACTGACCCGTTACCACACACCTGTGAAGTTATCACTGAACACTTGTCCAGTCGGAAAGTATGTTTTCAAAGGACACTTCCTATCAAGTGAAGGCCTATGCAAAGGCATTTCATAGATTTATCATCCACTTCTTTTATCAAAAGGTAATTGAAATTTAACCTCAACTCTAAGGGAAATTTCGTTGGAACTTGCAACTGTCGAAGGACCGAAGATGAATTTTGAAAATACATCTTTGCTTATCTAATTTTATGTGAAATTAAAAACAAATACCACGTGTTCCCTGAAATTGCCTTACATCTCTTCTCCTATATCGTCAACAGACCTCTGGCAGAATGATTTTTCTATTATGAGTGCTAGTAAAACAAAAAATAGAAAGAGTTTAGGTATACATTATCCCCTTGAGAAATGTTTTGTCAATCTAACCTAGATTAATTAGATTAATGGAGAAGAAGCAAGCTCATTTTTTACATTAAAAAGGCAAGTATTTACATGGTTATGTTGTTCATCTAAGGTAAGAGTATAGAAGTTTAATATGAGTAAAAATATGGGTATTATTGCTATTTAACTTATAATTGCTTATTTAGTTACAATTACGGAATGACTAAACTTCCAAGTGTAATAATGATTTTCTTTGTTAATCACTATGTGCACAATTTCAATGTTGTTTAATTCTTGTAGTTTTCCCTTATTTCCTGTGCTATTTTAGTTCTGATGATATTTATTGAAATTTAATTGAATTTAATTTGTATGAATCTATTGCAATTTAATTGAATTTGTTGAATCCAATAATAAAAATTGGACCCGTATTATATGTATTTTTAAATTTCATTTTTCTAATTGCTCATTTTTATTGCATTTTACTAAAGTTATCAGTCCATACTGTATTGGAGATTTTTTTAAAGATTTTATTTATTTATTCTACAGAGATAGAGACAGCCAGCGAGAGAGGGAACATAAGCAGGGGGAATGGGAGAGGAA
>NC_048233.1:46660091-46670131 GCF_002007445.2 Ailuropoda melanoleuca | reverse complement strand
ACCCCAATGTTCATAGCAGCATTGTCCACAATAGCTAAATTGTGGAAGGAGAGGAGATGCCCTTAAGCAGATGACTGGTTTAAGAAGATGTGGTCCATACTGCTGTTCTAACCTTAGACTGCAGTTAGTATTAATTACTTCCTCAGAATATACCCAAGGAGTGGAAGGCTAATCCATAAATCAATTTCAAAATTGGAAATAACAGGTGCTACAAAATTCATTTAAAATATTAAAAGCAAGAGACACAGCTCTGAGCCCAAGAAGAATGTGGTCCTGAAGGAGAGAAAGATCTGAAGTCGGCATTAGCTCTGGGTCTCACATGATCTGTAACCAGTGAGGACAAACAAGCATCTCCCTTGATGTGGCTTATTCTACGGGCCACCATCCCAATTCCCTTTCTGATGCAACAGCCAAATGTCTCCACAATTTTCCAGAATGATCTCCCTTGCTTACTGCCTGCCTTCCTGGCTCCCTTCAGGTCTCCACTGGCTGCCAGCCTGTCCCCTCCAAGCACCCTCCAGCACCCCCACCCCCAGCACCCAAGTCTTCCTCACAGAGCAGTGCTGATGCCCTCTCTTGCCTTCCCTGACCCTCCTTTGGTTCTCCTCCCACTTCTTCTCCTTCCTTCATCCTTAATCTCCTTTGCCCTCAGCCTCTTTTCTCTCTACCTTCCCGGAAGGTATTTCCTCTCCCCTCCTCTTATCCATCCCTGTCGGGGAGCTCATTCAAATTCACACGTCCCAGTGCCCACCCCTCACATTATGTAAGTCCCATAGTGGCAGACACAAGGTTTCCAAAATTACTAATTTTTATTTCACAGCTCAAATTTTGATAACGAGTTTTTAAAAGTTAGTTGGTTTTCTTGAATTGATAGGCTTACTACATTTATGAATTTTCACGAAATTATCTGCCAAGTACCTAGCTCTGAATGACGATAGTTTTACCAATCTGTCAAGTGGTTTTCCATGAACAAGTGGCTAGTGTAGGTCTTATGTCAAGTCAAGCCATCCTATGTATCCTTTTCCTTGGCGTGCAGTGTCTATATGCCTTCTTCAGCAGTGTCATGGCTGAAAAGAAATAGCTTTCTTTTTACATTTAGCCTAAAACTATTCCTAGTTTTTGGGCCTCAAACTGTGGTGACTTCATTTTCTGAATCTCAAATCAGAACACTTGGTTTGAGAAAGGATTTTTATGCCAATTTGAGGTACAAGAGGCAGGCCAAAAGGTAGGTGTTTCTATGGCTTTGATAGTTAGTGTGATTGACCACACATTTGAAATTGAAACTCTTAAAAATCCCTGACATAAGCCACCAATGACTGTGCCAAGTGCCTCCAGGAAGGTAATGGCAAATGCTGGGACCATGTTGGTGTCCCACTTGAAAATGGTGATGCAACTCCTTGAAAGTCAGATCTAGCATCGTCTAATTTAAGCTGTCATTCCCTGATGGGGCTGCTTAGAACTGCCTCATCAACTTTGTCAACAGGCACAGAAATACCCAGTCAAAGAACAGTCTGGTAAAGACCACATCTGTCCTACCCCTTTGTATACACAGGTGATGAACATTTATACTAGAAATGCTGGAGAGACTATTTATCTGCCTATTTTGTTGGTGGATCTGATATGATCATGTGATCACAGGTACCACCTGTTGGGGAGACAAGACTCATAATTAATCCATGAGTGGTGGACAGGTGAAAAAATGGGGACATTGTTGAGGGAGGGAACTGATTACAGTCGTTATGCCTCACCCATCTGGCTGTATTAAAACACATGCACGCCCCAACATATGGTTACTAGCTTGAGAGAAGAGAGAGGATTACAAGATACAAATGATAAATGGACTCCACAGCTTCCCTTTGTGGCCAGTATGGGAGGAGTCTAATTTTTAAATTTTCTTAAAAATGTTCATGGTGAAAAGGGTCTTTTACCTTTAGTTCCAATTTTGTCATTGGGACATTTGAGGCTGTAGCCAAACACACCACTGCTTTATTCCCTCAAACAGGAATCATAAATATTTCTACCCATTAGCCCTTTTTCTTTTTTTTTTTCCTTAAAAATTTTAAGTAATCTCTACACCCACTGTGGGGCTCGAACTTATAACCCTGGGATCAAGAGTCACATGTGCTACTGACTGAACCAGTAGGGCACCCCTGCCTTTTTTCAATATATGTATATTAATTGATGTTTGATGATCTTTTGGAGATTTATGGAAGAAATATCATATATTTGTATGAGCTATTATTACTCTATTATTATTTCTATTTTGCTACTTATTTGGTAGAGGGCAATATTCTAATGTCAAGTGACATTTAGTGGGCTACTATGTGTTAGTCATTTTAAGGGCACTGCACGTGCTAACTCATTGAAGTCTTGCAAAATCCTACAAAATAGGAACAGAGGAAAAAAAATAAAGCAGAGAGTGATGAAGAGACCCATCCAAGGGCATACCACTAATAAATGGTATTGCTGAGCCAGCCTAACTGTCTGATTCCAAAGCTTGTGTTCTTTCCCATTTTGCGTTACCGTAGGTAAAATGGGAAGAACGTAAGATAAGAGAAGACCCATGTCTACAGCCAGCTCCATGGTGAACTAATGTGTGAGTCTGGACAAGGCATACAATCCTTTGGTCATGAAGTTTTCTTATTTTTAAAATAGGAACGATAATATCTGCCCTGCTTAACTCATGTGGTTGGTGAGGTTAAAAAAAATAAAGCAGAGAGTGATGAAGAGACCCATCCAAGGGCATACCACTAATAAATGGTATTGCTGAGCCAGCCTAACTGTCTGATTCCAAAGCTTGTGTTCTTTCCCATTTTGCGTTACCGTAGGTAAAATGGGAAGAACGTAAGATAAGAGAAGACCCATGTCTACAGCCAGCTCCATGGTGAACTAATGTGTGAGTCTGGACAAGGCATACAATCCTTTGGTCATGAAGTTTTCTTATTTTTAAAATAGGAACGATAATACCTGCCCTGCTTAACTCATGTGGTTGGTGAGGATAAAAAGACTATGGCCTCCTTGAGAGAAGGAATTGAAGGATTTGTAACTGTAATATGAGCCCAACCACAGTATTTAATAGAGAATATTTTTAACGATTACATGCATACATCAATGAATGAATGAGTGAGATTTATATGCGATTGTNGTGTGAGTCTGGACAAGGCATACAATCCTTTGGTCATGAAGTTTTCTTATTTTTAAAATAGGAACGATAATATCTGCCCTGCTTAACTCATGTGGTTGGTGAGGATAAAAAGACTATGGCCTCCTTGAGAGAAGGAATTGAAGGATTTGTAACTGTAATATGAGCCCAACCACAGTATTTAATAGAGAATATTTTTAACGATTACATGCATACATCAATGAATGAATGAGTGAGATTTATATGCGATTGTTAAGAAACAAAACAGAAAGATCCCATGTGCCTTTACCTGGTTTCCCTCAATGGTAACATCTTACAAAAACTCTAGTGTGATATCACAACCAGGATATTAAGATTGATACAGTCAAGATACAGAACATTCCATTCCTACAAGGATCCCTCATGTTGCCCTTTCAAGCCACATGCACTTCTCTTCTGCTCCCACAACTCCTTGGCAATTACGAATCTGTTCTCTATTTCTGCAATTATGTTATGTCAAGAATTTTATGTAAATGGAATCCTACAATATGTAGCCTTTTGAGATTGCCTTTTTCACTCAGCATAATTCTCTGGAATACCTGTCGTGATTTCAATCTGAATTTCCTAATGGCTAAAAATGTTGAATATCTTTTCATGTATTTACTTTCCATCTGTCTCTCATCTTCAGTGAAATGTCCCTTCATGTCTTTTGCACATTTTCTAAGTGGATTTTTTTTAACTCTTGAGTTTTGAGAGTTCTTTATATATTCTAGACTAGCCCCTTGTCAGATATGCAATTTGCAAATATTTCCTCCCAGTCTGTGACTTGCCTTTTCATCCTCTTCAGAGGGGGCTTTTCTAGCATAGAAGTTCTTAATTTAAATGAAATTAGATTTTTTTAAGATAAGAAATTTGTGTTGTTTTAAGCCACTCAATTTGTAGTGGTTTGTCATAGCAGCAAAAGAAAATGAATACAACCTTTTCCCATCTTTTTACTTTCAACCTGTTGATATCATTCTTTGGAGTGAGTTACTTTTAGGAAGCATATAGTTGAGCCATGTTTTTTAATCTACTCTGCTAATCTTTATCTTTTAATTGTTGTATTTAGACTATTTATATTTAATGTTACTATTAATATATTAGGGCTTAAGTCTGCCTTTTGATTTTTTATTTTGTTTGTTCTGTTTTTCTATTTTTTTGTTTTCTTTTCCTTTCTTCCTGTGGATTACTTTGACATTTCTTTAAATTCCATTTTATCTATACTATTTTTGGGTACACCTGTTCTATAGGTTTTTTAGTGGTCAGTCTAGGTATAACATTATATATATAACCAATGGGGGAGTCTATTGTGTCATTATTTTGCCAGTTTAAGTGAAATGTAGAAACCTTACTTCCTTTTACCTTCCTTTGCCTTTTCCTATTTCTAATATCATTGCTTTAAATATTTCCTCCAGGGGCGCCTGGGTGGCACAGTCGTTGGGCGTCTGCCTTCGGCTCAGGGCGTGATCCCAGCATTGTGGGATCGAGCCCCACATCGGGCTCCTCTGTTGGGAGCCTGCTTCCTCCTCTCCTACTCCCCCTGCTTGTGTTCCCTCTCTCGTTGGCTGTCTCTCTCTCTGTCAAATAAATAAATAAAATCTTTAAAAAAAATAAATAAATATTCCTCCAGCATATTTAGGACTGTATCAGACAGTGTTATGATTTTGCTTTGACCATCAAAGATAATTTGGCAAACTAAAGAAGAAATCCAAAGTGTATTGTATTTACCTATATTTTGCTTACATATTTACCCAAAATACAGAGAAAAATCATATTCTTTCTTCCTTCTTGATGTTCTAAGTTTCCTTCTATTATTATTTCCTTTCTGTTTAGAGAATTTCCTTTAGCCATTGTTTGGGATAAGTATGATGGTGACACATTTGTTAGTTTTCCTTCAACTGAGAATGTGTTGATTTTCCCTTCATTTCTAAAAGGGTATTTTTGCTGGGTATGGTATTATGGATTGACAGTTCTTTCCTGTTAGCACTTGAAAAATACTGTGCTTTTATTTTAGCCTTCATAGTTTCTGATGAGAAAGTCACTGTAATTTGAATTCTTTTTCTCTTATTTATAAGATTTTGTTTTTTCTCCCCATTTTCAAAAGTTTTTCTTTGTCTTTAGCTTTCAGCAGTTTGACTCTTATGTGTCTTGCTTTCTGTTTGTTTGGTTTTTCCCCCCAGAGGTTTATCCCAATGGGGTTCACTAAGCTCCTAGCATCTATGGGTTCATATCTTTTGCCAAATTTTGGGTGTTTTCAGCCATTATTTCTTGAAGTCACTTTCATTCCTACCCTCCTCTCTTTTTATCCAGTAACATAAATGTTAGATTTTTTAAAAAAATGCCACATATGAGTATGCTAGAAAGGACATTGAATAATTGTTTTTGTCATTTCAAAGTCTTTCACAGATTTTCCTGACAGTTTATTCCTTTTTTTTTTTTCTAGTCCCCCTCTCCGGCAGCCCTGTGCTAGGTGCTGAGCTGCAAAGATGCATAGGGCACACTCTCTGCATGTAGAAAGGGTATAGTCTCCTGGTAGAGTCAGACAAAGAAACAAAATATCCTCATTACGGAGAGGCTAAATAGAGGCATTTGTTTAAATCAGGGGTGGGCAAAATTTTTCTGTAAAGAGACAGGTAGTATTTTAGGTTTTGTAAGCCAAGTGGTCTCGGGGAGGACTATTCATTTCTGGCATTGTCATGTGAAAGCAGCCAGACAATAGATAAGGGAATGGGCGTGTGTGTGTTCTGATAAAACTATATTGAAAAAAACAGGCAGTGAGCCTTTTTAGTCTACTGATTGAAGCTTGCTGATCCCTGATCTAGCCTTTATTTTATTCCCTTTCTGTCTTTCTCTATAAAAGAAGATGTTTATAAGAATTATATTAGTATTTGTAAAGTGCTCAGAACAAGGTCCAGCAAATATTAAATTAAGGGTTATATGATGTTGGTCTGTAGCTCTTGTTTTCCGTCCAGCCCTCTACTCCATTCACATGGCACACCTGAGGGTTAGGGGTAGGTCATGATGAGTATATGCTCAAAGACTGAAAGAGGAACCATTATCAATGTATGTACTCATTACTTAGCTGGTCGCTTCAACAGTAACCAAAATAAAGATCTTACCAAGGTCATTGCCGCCTGGGGTGTCCATGATTCTGTGAGCATCCCTCTGCTTTCATCTTTCCCAGAGAGGAGTGAGGTAGGGGAAAGAGAATTTGTCCTGGAATTAGAAGATCCTCCACCCATCGAGCTTCACCTATGACCTATATATTCTTGTGCTTAAAATGAGAATGTTGATCCACCCTTCACGGGATGATTGTAGGAATTAAATAAGATGATGTGTATGGATAATACTTTGCAAATCATAAAGTACTTTGCAACTGCTGGTAATTATTGGCATTATTAGGCTGTCCGGACTCTCGTTCATTCATGAGTTCCTTTCCCACAAAGTTTTCAGCCTCTGCGGTGTGAAGGGTGGTACTTACAGAGACACTAAAGATCTGATACCAAAGGAGAAAAGAGAATTGTTACTTAGCAAGCCTTTGTTGCATTAAATGGTACCTCTGTGGCTTTCCAAACTTTACATGCTTCAGTGTAGTCAAAGGGGAAACAATTTACCTTTTCCTTGTCCTGGTGTGTTATATAATTGCCTGCTAAGTGATAGCAATTGAAAGAAGGCTGAGTTTGCAATGAGACTAAAAGATGGCCACTTTGGCAATGCAGCTGATTCTTACAGGCTGGGACCTAAAACAGGAATCCAATTCAGTTCAGTTCAATTCAACTCAAAATTCAATTCAACCCAACCCAACCCAATCCAATCCAATTCAACTTGATTTAATAAACTGAGCTTTGCTATTTGCCAGACTTTGTGTCAGGCGCAAGGGATACAAAAATGAATATGACACCAGCACTGCCCTCCTGGAACTAATAAACTCCAAGTTATAATGTGGGAGGAGTGAGGCTAGAGGAAATCTTAGAGTGGGAAAAAAGATGAGGTTTCTTCTTCATGGGGCTTGTTGTCACTTCAGGAACAGGACAGCAGGAGAGGTTTGCAAGGGTGTTGAGAAATAAGACTGTTTTGCTGTTTTTCAGAGTTGCATTCCTAGGGGCTGATGACTACCAGCAGGCACTCTGACATCAGCAGGTTCCTAGAGAGGTTTCTTCCCCCAATGTCTCCACCTGTCTAATGACTATTTTTGTTTCTTCAAATTGAGATGTTGGCCCAATTTTAAAAACACTTATTTTTAACAGCTTCATAAATAGGAGCTTTATGAGTTTAGTTTTGTTGACCATTTCCTTGTTTGAAAAGTAGAAGGAAGCAAGAAGGTTTACTGGGTCCAAGAATTACTTCTGTCAAGAAAAGTTGTCAAAATGCTTTAAAATGGGGGAAAAATTACTGACTGTTCTGTCTAGTGCATATTTTGAGCATATCTACTTTTCCTTACATTTAAGCCAATTTACAAATATTTAGGTCATAGAAAAGTAAATGCAAATGATTCTTATCTCTAAAATGCTACTGAATTGTGTGGCTGGAGTAGTAATATTCCTTATTGCCTACATACGTGTGATTCTTGAATTTTCCTTTGAGCCACTTGCTACATCTCACCCTTAATAATTAGTGAGTTAAATTAAAACTTTAATATGTGTTCATCATATATTTGTATGAGTCATGATTTAATCTTTTTTAAAAAAATTACCTTTTAACACTTTTCATCTGGGAAAGAACTGGCTGGTGATATGGAGGGATAGGAATGGAAGGAAATTGAGGTGTGTTAAGTGCCTATTAGACACCGAACCTTTGTGTGCGTTATTTCGTTGGATCCACACAACAGTCTTATACCTTCGTGTACCACTTTTTTTTTTTAAAAACCAAGGTCTCATATTTGTTATGTTAACAAGAATTATGTTGGTGTGATGATAGGCCATGTTATGGGGTGAATTCTGTTCCCTTAAAATTCATATGTTGAAGTTCTAACCACCTATATCTCACAGTGGGACCTTATTTGGAGATAGAGTCTTAGAGAGGGAATCCAGCCAAAACAAGGTCCTGAGGGTGGGCCCTAATCCAGTATGACCAGTGTCCTTATAAAAAGAGGCTATTTGGAGACATGCACACAGAGAGAACCCCATGTGAAGATGAGGCAGGGACTGCCAGCTAACACTAGGAGCTAGGAGAAAGGCCTGGGACACATTCTCCCTCACAGCCCTCCGAGGGGACCCACCCTGCCAACACCTTGATCTTGGACTTTCAGACTTCAGAACTGAGACGATAAGTTTCTGTTGTTTTAAGCCACAAGTTTGTGGTACTTTGTTACCACAGTAAAACCACAGCGAACCAATACAGGCCATTTACAAATTCTTTCTTTCTATTTTAAAGAATCATTTATATTTAATTAGAGATTCAAGGGACCACCCCGGGCAGTGAGGCCCAGTCCCCGCTGTCAGCTCAGAAGCTCACAGTGAGATCTCGGTCACCAGTCTGATCATCTGACAGACCCTCGACCTTAGCCCTGGGGGTTTGCAGGCAGGGGATTGGCGCGTGTGCCACTTAGATGAGGGGCCAAAGAGCGGGGTTGTATCACCTTCTCATCAGATTCAGGTGACAAGAACACAGCCCCATCTCCTGGTTATCACCAGCCATCATGGAACACATTATCTTCTGCCTTTCTTAAGTTCACTGGTATTTGCTTGATCAAAATGGATTCGTGTTACTCTTTCCTCCTGGAACGCCCCAAAAGAAACAAAACCTTTGGGAGGAGTTGTTTTCTTCTAGCTGTTCCAGGGAAACAATGGAGTTTTAAGCAGCAGAGTGCCCTGAGCTGGTTGATGTTTCTAAAGGGCCAGTCTGGTGGGGGCGGGGGGTGTGGGAGGAGGGAGTGGAAGTGGGGACATCACTCTGGAGGCTGTCACAGTAGACTAGGAGAAAAGGGATGCTGGCCTAGCTCCTGAAGCAGCAGTAGAAATGGTAAGAAATTATCAGGGTCGGGATATTTGAAGGGAGAATGGGTAGGACTTGCTGGAGAGTTGGAAGTGGCAGATAAGGGAAAATAAAATGCAGGATGGCTCCATGTTGTTTTTCTTTCCCTGATAAACTGGATGGGTAGCCAATTAACCCGAAAGGGGGCGGGCTTTAGAGAGGGCTTTTTTACGCCTCCCATGAAGGTAAAAGCTAGGAAGTGACCGATTTGTGCCCTGGTCTTTGGGAAAGCAGATTTCAAGACATTCATAGGAGACTAAGTGCTCTTTTTTTCCTTCAGATAAACAATGTTAACTATATGCTGGTTGTGACCAGTGTGGTGCTGGCTGCCAAGGGAGCTGCCAATCTCCTAGATGTGAATGGTGGGATGGGGCCTAGAGATGTGGATTCTGAGAAGGGAGAGCCTTTCAGCGAGCCTGTCTGGAAGAAGTATTACAGATCCGGAAGGACTGGCAGGTTGATAGGAAGATTTTCAGCCAGTGAAAGCCTCTGGAACAAAGATGGCTATCTCTGGTAAGGGAGCTCCAGGCTTAGAATCCCAGGGGCTGGGATCGCATCCTGGTTCCCTTTGCTCTCAGGAAGCCAGTTCCCAACTACATCTCTTGCTGACACCCTGCTCCACTCTCCATTTGCAACTATAAGCTTCACCCTTCCATCCCCAGGGCCTACCCAATGCTTTACATAAGGAGGCATTCAATACACTTTGTCAAATAAATGAAGCATAGATGGTGAGGAAGTAATTATTTCTTTTTCTCATCAGGCTAAAAAGTTAGCAAATCAGCGGATACCGTAGAGATGGTCTACCTTGATTTCAACAACGCATTTGAGAGAACTCTCCTTATATTCTGAGGTTATTCTGGAAAGATCTGGAAACAAATATGGGTTGGATGATATGCTAATCTACTTA
>NC_048233.1:46657835-46659991 GCF_002007445.2 Ailuropoda melanoleuca | reverse complement strand
AGTCATCTTTTGGAGGGGAGCTCCTTAGGAGTCATCCAACCCACATCAAATTGCAGGAGAAACAGATTTTGTATGCCATACCACTGAATGTTTGAGGTTTATTTGCTATGTTAGCTTATCCTATATTGATCAATACATTTACAAAGAACATGGAGAAATGGCTAACCTTCCATTGCCCTAGGGTTTAGAGAGGATTATCTATACATCACCGATTAGAAAAATCTCTACCACTTACTTGCTCATGCACTATTTATTTTATTGATGATAATACCAGGTTAAGCCAGGCCAAGAGTTTGGTGAGATGGACACTTTCATACACCGCTTACATTGTAAATTTCTGGAAGGTTTTGGAAAGCAAGTTGGTAATATTTATCGGTTGTTTTAAAATACTCATACCCTTTGAGCAAGTAATTCTACTGCTAAGAATCTAGCTAAAGGAAACTATGAGAAATGTGTGTAAATAATAACACACAAAGCCATTGACGGTCAACATGGAAACAACGTAAATTTTTTAATAGTATCAGAACAGTGGGAAATTGTGGTACTTGCATAAAATGGAATATTATGTGTCAATTACATTTGTGCTTATGAAGTGATCTTAATAGTGTGGGAAAATGCTTATGTTACAATTTTAGTGAAATATCAGGAAAACCCTACTACTCTGTGTATATATATTTATAGGAAAAGCATAGAAGAAATGCACCCAGTTTAACAGTTATAGTGGTTTCTGTCTCACCCATAGGATTATATGGAATTTCTGTTTTCTTCTGTATACTTTCCTGTATTTTCCAGTTTTAAGGAATGTTGATATATTATTTTTTATAATGGAGAAAAAAATCACAAAAAGCTTTGTTCTAGAATGTTATGCCAAAGTGTCCTCTAATGGGGGAGGTTACCATTGGGCTTCTCAAAAGTGAGGTTACTCTTCCTGAGATAAATTCAGGAGACGTTCTTTACCAAGGTCTCTAAGTGCAGCCCTTACCCAATGGCCACTAAATGGTTCATCAGGAAAGCCTCAGGGCCATTACTGAGTGTCTAAGCACATACTAAAGGCAGGAATCAGGGAAAATGATTTCTGCGAGGTGGGGAGAATTCTTCCAGCGAGGCTCACCCTCACCTAACCTCTGACCTGTGCTGGGGGAAGAAAGACAGAGGGAGGGAAAGGAGTGCTCAGGGAAAAGGTGGGGTGGGCACGGTGAAGAGCAGGAGCAAGAGGGAGAAAGTGCAGAAAGAAAGAGCATGAAGGCAGCAGATTGTGGAGGAGAAAGCATACACTTATCTTCTGGCATTGCAGAAAGATGCCATAGGGAACCTGCAACAGAATCACCAGAGTTATTGAATGACAGATAGAAGGTGCTTGAATAATTGCAAATAAAGACACTGAGAATTCCCTGTAATTTTTTCAAAGGCCTGATACACCTCTAGATAGAGGTAGGCATTCTTCTGTAATGGATCCAGGTTAGGATTACCAAATAATAATTTAAAAAGAGATGAGAATCTGACCATTCAAATATGACCAAAATGAAGACATCCCCTTACCTTAGAAAGGAAGAATTGGATATTAATATCACATCAGTGTTGTGTGCTTTTTGTTACTTGTTTTAATGTTACCATATGGTTCCAGAGATGTGAAAGGAAATATCTGATAGAGAAAAAATTGGATGTAGGCTTTTTCCATAACTAACATACTTAGTACAGCAGGGTGAATTGGAGGAGAGGGTGAAACACATGGAGTCAAGAGTTTCATCCATGCCTCATTCATTCATTCATTCATTCATTCATTCATTTACTGACTCATTCAGTCCACGTGTGCTGAGAATCAACTGAAATGTATAGGGCATTGGAGACACAGAGATGAACGTTCTCTGTTTTCAATGAGCCCAGGTCTAATGGGTAGGGTGATTGTGCAAATAACCCAGTTATTACACGGTGTGAGAATTGCTATAATGATAGCATGCACAAAGTGTGGAAAGCACATCCTTGATGGGATAGCATATTCATGGAACCATGGAGTTTCTGGGTCAAGCGAGTAGGAAGGGAATTTCAGGCAATGGCAGGGCATGCCAGGCAAAGTTGGAGAGGTGAGAGGCAGAGTGTGTTTAGGGGACCAAGAGATATTGTGGCCGAAGCTTAGGTGTGAGGAGTGACAGCCTCTG
>NC_048233.1:46648995-46654041 GCF_002007445.2 Ailuropoda melanoleuca | reverse complement strand
GCCAGGCCAAGAGTTTGGTGAGATGGACACTTTCATACACTGCTTACATTGTAAATTTCTGGAAGGTTTTGGAAAGCAAGTTGGTAATATTTATCGGTTGTTTTAAAATACTCATACCCTTTGAGCAAGTAATTCTACTGCTAAGAATCTAGCTAAAGGAAACTATGAGAAATGTGTGTAAATAATAACACACAAAGCCATTGACGGTCAACATGGAAACAACGTAAATTTTTTAATAGTATCAGAACAGTGGGAAATTGTGGTACTTGCATAAAATGGAATATTATGTGTCAATTACATTTGTGCTTATGAAGTGATCTTAATAGTGTGGGAAAATGCTTATGTTACAATTTTAGTGAAATATCAGGAAAACCCTACTACTCTGTGTATATATATTTATAGGAAAAGCATAGAAGAAATGCACCCAGTTTAACAGTTATAGTGGTTTCTGTCTTACCCATAGGATTATATGGAATTTCTGTTTTCTTCTGTATACTTTCCTGTATTTTCCAGTTTTAAGGGATGTTGATATATTATTTTTTATAATGGAGAAAAAAATCACAAAAAGCTTTGTTCTAGAATGTTATGCCAAAGTGTCCTCTAATGGGGGAGGTTACCATTGGGCTTCTCAAAAGTGAGGTTACTCTTCCTGAGATAAATTCAGGAGACGTTCTTTACCAAGGTCTCTAAGTGCAGCCCTTACCCAATGGCCACTAAATGGTTCATCAGGAAAGCCTCAGGGCCATTACTGAGTGTCTAAGCACATACTAAAGGCAGGAATCAGGGAAAATGATTTCTGCGAGGTGGGGAGAATTCTTCCAGCGAGGCTCACCCTCACCTAACCTCTGACCTGTGCTGGGGGAAGAAAGACAGAGGGAGGGAAAGGAGTGCTCAGGGAAAAGGTGGGGTGGGCACGGTGAAGAGCAGGAGCAAGAGGGAGAAAGTGCAGAAAGAAAGAGCATGAAGGCAAGAGATTGTGGAGGAGAAAGCATACACTTATCTTCTGGCATTGCAGAAAGATGCCATAGGGAACCTGCAACAGAATCACCAGAGTTATTGAATGACAGATAGAAGGTGCTTGAATAATTGCAAATAAAGACACTGAGAATTCCCTGTAATTTTTTCAAAGGCCTGATACACCTCTAGATAGAGGTAGGCATTCTTCTGTAATGGATCCAGGTTAGGATTACCAAATAATAATTTAAAAAGAGATGAGAATCTGACCATTCAAATATGACCAAAATGAAGACATCCCCTTACCTTAGAAAGGAAGAATTGGATATTAATATCACATCAGTGTTGTGTGCTTTTTGTTACTTGTTTTAATGTTACCATATGGTTCCAGAGATGTGAAAGGAAATATCTGATAGAGAAAAAATTGGATGTAGGCTTTTTCCATAACTAACATACTTAGTACAGCAGGGTGAATTGGAGGAGAGGGTGAAACACATGGAGTCAAGAGTTTCATCCATGCCTCATTCATTCATTCATTCATTCATTTACTGACTCATTCAGTCCACGTGTGCTGAGAATCAACTGAAATGTATAGGGCATTGGAGACACAGAGATGAACGTTCTCTGTTTTCAATGAGCCCAGGTCTAATGGGTAGGGTGATTGTGCAAATAACCCAGTTATTACACGGTGTGAGAATTGCTATAATGATAGCATGCACAAAGTGTGGAAAGCACATCCTTGATGGGATAGCATATTCATGGAACCATGGAGTTTCTGGGTCAAGCGAGTAGGAAGGGAATTTCAGGCAATGGCAGGGCATGCCAGGCAAAGTTGGAGAGGTGAGAGGCAGAGTGTGTTTAGGGGACCAAGAGATATTGTGGCCGAAGCTTAGGTGTGAGGAGTGACAGCCTCTGCCTCTGGAGCTAGACTGGGAATGATCTCCTGCATACAATAGCAGTTCTCAGCCTTGGCTGAGCATTGCTTGCGAAGTTTGAAAAATATCGATGTCGGAGCCCCACCCAGAAATTCTGATTTCATTGGTCTTGTGAGTGGCTTGAGCATTGGGACCTTAAAAGCTCCTCAGATGACCCTAATGTGCAGCTAGGCTTGAGAACCATTACTCAAGGAGGTGGAAAGTTCTAGAATAATTATCAGTGTATTTTTCTTAATATTACTTTAGCATCAGTACAGAGGTCAGAGACTGGTGGCAAAAAGGCACATTAGAGACTGAGTATAAATGTCAGGTAAGAGAGGATGAAGTTCTTTTTTATATTTTAGAGAGAAAGAGAGAGGGCACGAGAGTGCACATGAGCAGGGAGAGGAGGAGGGGAAGAGGGAGAGGGAGACAAGCAGACTCCCCACTGAGCAGGGAGCCTGACGCAGGGCTTGCTCCCACGACCCTGAGATCATGACCTTGAGATGAAATCAAGAGTTGGACGCTCAGCTGACTGGCCACCTAGGTGCCCCAAGAGGATGAAGGTCTGAAACATGAGGAAGAGGGAAAGGAACAGATCTGAAAGCTATCAGGAAGGGAGAATGGTGGGCTGGGGTGCGATGAGGGGGAAAGAACAAAATCGGGTATTCTGANGGAGAATGGTGGGCTAGGGTGCGATGAGGGGAAAAGAACAAAATTGGGTATTCTGGCTTTTCTGGGTGACTGCTGGTGCCTTCACTGAGATAGGAACCCCAGGAAAGAAAACAAGCTTGGTGCATGCTGAGGCATTTGGGAAGCAGGAGTGGGCGTGGGAAGTTCAGTGTGTCTCCTGAGGTGCTTGTCTAAGTTTCCCATTGCTTTAGAGGCTTTTCCAGTTGGGTGGGTACTGAGGATCAGATCGCTCAGTATCCATTGCAGTCTCCTTTTAGATGCTTTCTGATAACGCAGAGCTCAAAAGGAAGAGAATTCTATATTTGCCAGACTTCAAACAGCTCAGGCTCTGTGGGAGACTGAGGCTCTGCCAATCTGAGGTAGCCACAGAGATTCAACATGGCAGGGAGGGAACGTGGCAAGATGGAAACGATGGTTTTGCTGCTTCGAGGTCTGCTGGCAAGCACACTTATGTGGGCATTTGGGCTTTGGGGTTTTCTCCGGCATTTGAACACAGGTCATAACTTCTTGCCTCTTATTTACAAAAGAAAGGAGCACTTATCGCCCCCTCCTTCCCAAATCTTACTATAGGGCTTTGCCCTAGAGTGGAAAGTCCTCCTGGACTCCAAACAAACAGACAATTTAAGTATTGGTGTTTAGGAAGCCTCCTTTCATGGAGACACTATTGATTTGTTTTGGGGCTCTTTCCTTGCCTAACACAATTTTCACTAAGAGAAAAGTGTGGCTTTAGAAAAATAGATGTTGGTACACGTGGGGATGTTGTAAGTTCAGATTTATTGTAGACTGTGGTGGAGGGGTGATCATTTTCACTTAACCACATCTCTCAATCATCTCCCAAATATTGTCAAGGAATAGCTTACTGCTGCCAGTAAGACTGTTTGGGTACAGCAAAGGGGGTGGGTGAGAAGTACTGAAAGCAGTCAGACCTCATTTTCTTGTACCAATTCACTCAAGGCAAAGCTCTACTCCCTCTCTCTGTGTCTGTTTCTCTCCCTGTCCGATAGAATTAGGAGACTCAACATTCCTAGAAAGCATACTGGCAAATACTAATATCCCAGGAGGTAGGCTTCTCTGCATTTTCTCCATTTGCAATAAGGGCACAGAGCTTGGCGAGAACTCTAATTCACTTAGTCTCGATCCACGTCTTATTTGCATATTTTGGATTTCAGGGAAAAGGAAATGATGAGCTTCCCATTTACCTCCCAAAAAACCAACATTACTTTTCTTTAAAAGTAAAAATGGCATGTGAGTGGTAAGAAGAATTTCATATTTTTCTGAACACTTAGACTCCTTTTTATTTACTTTAAAAAAAAGATTATTGGATAATACATTTAACACTGTGGTCACAGGGAATAAAAACAAATAAAATCCTCAATGTATATGCTTAGTTTTGTTGCAGAAAAAAGAACTGAGTCATCAGTAAAAAATCGTAGATTAGAACAACCTATTAGGCTAAAATACAGTATGTGAAATGGAGTGGAAGTCAACATTCAAGAAGAGAAAATCACAATGTTAAATATGAGATAAGTAAGAAGATTTGCATATGTGTTTTTAAAAATGGATGGTGGTGGGAATTAAGGTTTATGACACTTCTGTTCCACTGGCTACATTAAAAAGAATTATGTGTCAGCTTGATTTTTAAAATGAATGTTTACGATGTATCGTAAATTGCATTATTTGCAGCTGTTTAGCTCAGGATAAAATTTTTCAGATGTCAACTTAAAAATGTGCAAATAGGTACACGGTTTTTCTAAATTCTTTTAGAAGGTATGACAGTAAAAGAAAAGTGTGAGCGCCACTTACCTAGGGAAAAGTCCATGGAGTTTTGCGGTAACTAGGTCCTGGGATCAAGCCCCACATCAGGCTCCTTGTTCACTGGGGAGCCTGCTTCTCCCTCTCCCTCTGCCTGCTGCTCCCCCTGCTTGTGCTCTCTCTCTGTGTCAGATAAATCAATAAAAATCTTAAAAAAAAAATAACACTGGCTGGAGAAAAGTGCCAGTGGAAGCATCAGCTTGGTGCCAAGGACCAGTGTTCAGATCCATCCCAGACTAAAACAGGAGAGACTCAGGTCCTCGGCTGTTTGCATGATTCATGCCTATGGTCCCCTCTGGCAGGCTAATCCAGACTTGACAAAAATTAAAAGTGTGGGCACGTCTTGCTGGGATGCGTCACACACATGTCACTCCGCCATTTACACACAACTGACTTTACAGCCATTTATAACTTTCAGTTACAAGCAGGAACACGCTAGTTTGTGTACTAATTGCTATTTGGATAAGTGTGAAGAGTTTAGGAACAGTTGCATGTCATGGAGAAAGTGAAAAATGGGTCATCGACGTGCTTTTCTTCGCCTTCCTTCTCGCCTTGGTCCCCATCTCAATGTTTCCCTACTTGACCTGTACTCTTCAGGCCATGTCTGGCTCTGGTGAATTCTGGTGTTAAAACCCTGGAGGTTTCACTCCCTATGGGGTTTAGAGTGGTCTCC
>NC_048233.1:46598659-46648895 GCF_002007445.2 Ailuropoda melanoleuca | reverse complement strand
GTCTGGCTCTGGTGAATTCTGGTGTTAAAACCCTGGAGGTTTCACTCCCTATGGGGTTTAGAGTGGTCTCCGGGCCACCTCCGGGCTCAGATGGTCTGTCCGTGATTTAGAAACCTCGCTGAGATCCTGTCACCTTCAAGTCTGTTGTTGGGTAGCCCACGCCCTACGGGCAGCTTCCCCAGATGTCGGCGCCTTGGCAACACCCTGGTTGGAACACGATTTTAATAGCGACTAATTCCCTCGGCTGTGGCATTGCTGCAAATGGCTCATCACTTACGGACAAGTTTCAACAGTCGCGGAACCAGATGAGAATATTTTCCCAAACAATAGCATTGTAGCAGAAAGCAGCCAGGGCATGTCAGGGGACAGCTGTGAGTGAGGCAGGTCGCAAATGGAAGGTGGCACCGAGGAGAGCCTACGTCCTGAGATGATTACCTGTTTCAATCTTGAATACTTTCTGAAGGGAAGGGGGCGGCTTGCAACTCCCTGCAGATGATTTTTGGTACCTTTGTAATGTACTCGGGAACAAGGGCTACCGGTAAAGTGGGTGCAGACTATTAGAGGAGTCATTTCTCAGTTCCAACCCAAGCCTGAGGGGGGTGGGAAGCACCATACAAACACTGTTGGACACATTCAGGCAAGGCAGCAAATTCATCCTTGTTTTTTCATCACTTCACCCACCCCACCCCCTGCCACCCACCCACTGGGTCATCAGATGTCCTGCTGCTCCCTTGGGCACTCTGGTGGTCTAGTCCTTCAGGATTCTGCTCCATGGTGGGGGGCGGGGGTGAGAGGCTACCAAGGGACCATGTGCCCAAGGCTGGAATGCTCACTTTCTGATGCCAACGTCGAAAACATATGGTGTTGCTCAAACACCTGTCATTTGCCTGCTAGCTTATTATAAACCAACTCCCCAGTTCATTTACTCTAGTTGGAAGTTCAGCTTAGGCTTCTCCTGACAACATGAAAGCACAGACCACATGTACGCAGTGGCACTCACAGAAAGGCCACCTTTGCTTGCGTTCATTTCCAAGGATAAATATTGCTTCTTAAAACTCTGCTTTGTGGCATGTTCTTTAAACAGATCAGCACGAATTCTCATCTTTGGGCTACCAAGCAAATAGTCTTGTTCCCTTTTCTCCGGAAGAAGCAGCAGCTGAGCTTCAGAGAGATTATTTAATTTTCTGCGTGTGAGAGGCTTCTATGGTGAAGAACCTGGCCTGCCCGACCCTGGGGTCTGGGTGCTCTCCATTGCGTCTTGCTGCCGTTCATGTTGCTTTCCCTGCACTTGGATAATAAATCCCCACAGTCCTGATTGTGTGCCTTGTGCTTTTGCAAATTGGCATTTCCGAGGTATTCTAATAGCAGAGGCCTTTGTGTCCTCGAAGCCAGTGGCTCTAGGCTGCAGCTTCTCTCAGTGGTCCTTTTCTGGAATTTCTCCAGTTTTGCCAAGTGTTTCTTGAATTTCAATGGTGAGGCCTGAAACCAGTGCCTCGAAGCCAATGTCCTTTTGTTTGGTGCAAGGACACTGAGACACTTCTTGTTTGGTTTTTAAATCCCAGCATTGACCACAAAATTCCAAAATTTCTGAGCTGGAAAGAGGCTTAGGAAGCATCTACCCAAGGGGGCTCAAACTTAAGTATGCCTCAGAATCACCTGCCATACTAGATTCTCCCCAAATGTAGCAGCTTAAAACAACAAAAATTTACTATCTCACACAGTTTCTGAGGGTCAGGAATCCAGGAGTGGCTTATCAGCAGAGTTCTGGCTCGAGGTCCCTGATGAGACTACAATCGTGGTGTTTTGTGGAGGGGCTGCAGTTCATCTGAAGGCTTGACTAGGGCTTACTCCCATGGCTGGCGGTAAGGTCTCTTTTCCCCACCACGTGAGCCTCTCCTAAAGCTGCCCGAATGTCCTTAAAAAACCTGGCATCTGGCTATCCTGAAGCCAGTGATCCAAGAAAGATCAAGAGTATAATCAAGGGGGAAGCCACAATGTATTGTGTAATATAATCTTGGAAGAGACATACCGTCACTTCTGATGTATTTAATCATCAGACAGACCAACTCTAGTTCAAGGTAGGACAAGACTACACAAGGGTGTGAATTCCAGAAAGTGGGGATTGCTGGGGACTGTCTTGGAGTTCGAACGTCACAGCTTGTTGAAACAGATTTCTGGGCCCCATCTCTAGAGTTTCTGATTCAGTAGGTTTGGAGTGGGGCCCAAGACTTTTTTAACGAGTTCCCAGGTAATGCTGATGCTACTCATCTAGGACACATACTTTGAGAACCACTGATCTGTCCCTGATTCTGATTTTGTAGACGATGAAGTTGAGTCTCACAGAGATGGAGAAAAGTGAGGAGTAGGGAAGTATACCAATAATTAATCGTTGAATACCTACTATGTGTCAGGCACTAGGCAGGAGCCTTTACATACATTTTCTTGCTTAATAGAACCAACCTCGTGCATTGCTCACCATTTCACAATGAGGAAGCTATAACTGAGAGAAGGTAAGCAGCACGCCCAAATTCACACATTTAGTGCACTCATAGAGACAGGACTGGAACCCAGGTCCCCTGCCTTTCAAGTCAGAGTGGTTTATACAACTGAAGAGCCCCCAGTCTACTATCTTGTTATAAGTGAATTGTTTTCCCTGAAAATGCATCAGTTGTGTTATTACGGCCCTATCACAGGGCACTAGGGAATCACCCTGTATACTGTACCCATTGCACTTGCAGCGCTTAGACTAAAAATTAACCTTAGTTTCATTTGAAGACTTAGAGATTCAACATTCAGGGTGCTTCCTAAGTCTCCTAGAACATGTCTAAGAAACCCTGGCTCCAGCAGGGATCCCCAGGGGACTCCGACGATGATACCAATTACCCACAGGATATAATCTCAGTCTCTTCGAGGGCTGAGCTGTGCTGAAGTCACAGTTCCAAGATAACCTTGGGCAGGTCTCTTAAAAGCCTTGTGCCTTTGGTTCATCATGTGTAAGATGGAAAGAATGGTAATTATGTTTTATTTTACCACCCCTTCCGAGGCTATTGTGAGGTTCAAATGAAATAAAATATGCAAAGTTCTTTACAAATTGCTAAATGCCTTGCACAGAGGAGATCCAATTGCTGGTACCACGCTCATCCATCCCAGAGGTGCTGAGTTGTCTCTGGTTCTCATTTCCTATTTTTTTTTAAAAAGATTTTATTTATTCATTTGACACAGAGAGAGTGCACAAGTAGGGGAAGCAGGAGGCAAAGGGAGAGGGAGAAGCAGGCTCCTGCCTGAGCAGGGAGCCCAATGAGGGGCTGGATCCCAGGACCCTGGGATCATGACAGGAGCTGAAGGCAGCTGGTTAACTGACTGACTCACCCAGGTGCCCATCATCTCCTATTTTTAATAATAGGATGCTGGACTTTATTAAAAACCCTTTATGCATCTACTGAAATGATTATTTGGTTTTTCTTTTTTTTTTTAAGATTTTATTTATTCATTCGACAGAGAGAGAGACAGCCAGCGAGAGAGGGAACACAAGCAGAGGGAGCGGGAGAGGAAGAAGCAGGCTCCTAGAGGAAGAGCCTGATGTGGGGCTCGATCCCGGAATGCCAGGATCATGCCCTGAGCTGAAGGCAGACGCTTAACGACTGAGCCACCCAGGCGCCCCTGATTATTTGGTTTTTCTTATACAACAGATATTTCTCCAGGCAGAATTGGCTGCTGGATAAGAATTTTAGAAAACATAAAAGAGGGAAAAAGCCGGCTCTCACCCTCTGCAGGGGCCTGTGCTGGATGCTTGTAATGAGTCTGTAAAGGTGATATCAATATGCCTGTTTTAGAGGTAGAAATGGAGAAAAAGAAACATAAGGTCCTTGCTTAAGTAGGAGAGGTGGGACTTGACTCTGTTAAGTTACTCAGCACAGGGCCGGGCTCAGAGAAAACGTTCCATGAATGGAAACTTGCTCCGAGGCCTCTGTTGGTGATGACCGGGCCCCCCTCCCATCAGACTTGATGGAACTGCTGGGGTCAGATGGAAAGCCGCCATCTGAGAAGGACTTCCAAATCCTTTCTTCTCAGCATGGAGCACGGTAGGAATGACTTTCTGTAGGAGAGGGTCAGATTTCTATTAAGTCTCTTATTGCTGACTTTTTCCTTTAATATAGACCATACTGGGAGCAGAATTTCCCAATGCTGACCACTTGCTAACATTTTAGAACATCTAGAAAGTGCGGTGGTCACTAGGAGGCAGCATGGGTTAACTAAGAACCAACGTGTGTGGGGGAAGAATTATTAGTTGTGTGAAATAGAAAAGTGCCATAAATGTCCTATCCCTTGATTTCCACAAGAAATTGGAGGCAGACAGAGAAAACGTCGTTGGACACAGGGGTCCTCAAACAGCGGGTTGAAAATTATACCCAAGAAAATACAGATCCAGTAACATGTTTTAAAGACACCACTCTTGATCCTGTTCTTCCTAACAGTTTCATTAGTGCTTTGTCAGAGGTTAATGACCAAGACTTAGGTCCTCTGCGTGGATCAACAAGCAGCATCTACACAGGGCATCGTAAAGACAGGACGGAGAACTGGTTGTCTCTACGCTCAGATCGCGACATGGGCATTTTAGTTAATCAGTCAGTGTTTTTTTTAAAAATTCCTTTTAGTGAGTTAGGAAAGTAAGCAGTTACAGGGCTCGAGACAATACATCTTATCATATGGTTCCCATAAGTAATCTTGGGCTGTGCTGCTGGATCAACAGGAGAAACGTAGTTGAGAGTTTTCAAGCACAGCCCTCCGCTATTGAGGTTTTGACTGCTGCGTTTCCAGAGGGATAGTGACATATCATAACATACAGAAAATGGAAATTGAAAATTTTAGAGACATGAACACTGGGAACTGCTGTAGGACCTGGGACTATTTAGTGTGGAGAAGAAAACGATTTGGGGAGAGGAGGATGGCAGGTCTGCTCACGTGGCTGCTGGAAGGGTTAGAGCCCCTCGTCAACCACACACACCAAGTAGGGCCCGCGTTACTGCCCTCGTTTCTGGATCTACTTTCTCAGCCCTGTCTTTTTCTTTTTTTTTGTACCTTTTTTTACTTAAACACTCTTACTGAGATACATACCTTCAGCCGAGTGCATATGTTATGAGCACAGCTTGATGGATTTTTACATATGTGTATACCTAGTTACCCCCCACCCAGATCAAGTTTTAGAACAGGTTCCCTTGTGCCCCAGAAGTAACCACCAGCCTGACCTCTGACTATAGATTAGTTTTATTGGTAACGGAATCATATAGGATATATTCTTTCTGTCCAGGCTTTTGTGACCCACATTATTCTGAAAGCTTCATCCACATAATTCAGGGAAGTGGTAGCTTGTGATTTTTCATTTCTGCATAGTATTTTGTTAGTATAAATGTATTATAATTTATTCAGTCCACAGCTGATTGACATGAGTTGTTTACAGTTTTGGGCTATTTTGATGTGCCCTCTTTTAAGCTGCATTAACTTGTTATATTTATAATTTATTTTATAATTTATAACTTCTTGTATTTATAATTTAGTTTAAATATATTTGATATTTATAGCAAAATACTTATTGGCTGTGCTAAATAATTTGACCTATTCTGTGTTCCTCCGCAGGAACCAGCAGTTAGTGTATTTCCTGGCATATAATAGGTGCTCAACAAACATCTGAGGAGTTTGATAGATTGTTGGTTAATTGTTTAGAGCCAATGACTAGAAGTTACAGAGATACACATTTTATTCCCTATAAAGAAGAATTTTTTAAAGATTTTATGTATTTATTAGAGAGAGACAGCGATAGAGAGAGAGAGCAGGAGCAGGGAGTAGAGTGAGAAGCAGGGCTTGATCCCAGGACTCCGGGATCACGACCTGAGCCGAAGGCAGACGCTTAGCCAACTGAGCCAGCTAGGCACCTCAAGAAGAATTTTCTTAACATTAGCCCTGTTGAATGCTAGAAAGTGATGAATCATAAACAGTAAGTTGCCCTTTTTTTGAAGGTGTGAAAGCAGGACATAGGCTCCTCCACCAGGGGACTTGGGAGTAGAGGACACTGTAGGCGTTCTGCCCGGATCTCCCTGGATCCCCTTTGTCATTTCTTGTGCCTCACTCCCAGCTTCTGTGTTCTTTTGTTTCTAAGGGCCAGCAGTACTGTTATTGGGAGCCCAGCTCCCTTGGTTTGCATTCAGATAACCTCGGGGGTGTCATTTGTCTCCCAGGGCCCCCTGGGGCGTCAGGCTGAGGCTGTGACTTGGTCTCAGGTCTTGCCCTGGGGTCCTCTTCCCCTTCTCTGCTCGTCCTCTTCATTCTCTTACTGCTTTCTCTCGGGAGGGCTTCCTGAGTATATCACCTGGACATGAATCCTTGTCTCAGGGTCTGTTTCTAAAGAACCTAACCTAAGACATTTGGTGATGAATGAATTGATCTGATCAATTCTGATAGAGGACAATTTAGTCCAAATGGTATGTAAAGAGACTGATTAAGCAATTCCACTGTAGCTGTCTTTCAAAAATGTAGGTGATTATTTGCTTCTCGGCCTTTTAGCTAAGATCAAGCGTAGTATCAAAAACCTAGATGGTGCACAGTCCTGACCGCCTCAGGTCAGGGTTCACTGTTAAAACCTGGGGCGGGGGGGCTGAGTCACTAGGCAGTGCTGGGACCTCAGGTGGATCAGTCTGTGGAGAAGGAAAAGAAGCTGGGGCAAGAAAATGGTAATGTAGGGATGACCCTCCGAGAGGACGTAATCCACAGTCCAAATTACAGGATCCAAATCAGGTGTCAAATGCAGACTCTGTCATTTATCTCCCAGGGAAACACTCAAGAGTCCATTGGAAATAACATCAAGCTTCATCGAGTTTAGATCAGGATCCTAGCCAGGGGCTGGTTGCCATCATTCAAGGCAAAAACTAGACATAAAGTCTAGCGCTGCCTAGACATAAAGGCCAGGACCAGGGGGATCTTGTGACTTCAGGGACCCAGAGGAGCCTAACGCTCCACAGAGGTACCCATGCTGGACCTGGGAGCAAAGCAGAAATTCAAGCTTCTCACGTTGGTGGAGCAGAGATGTCAGCTAGACTGTGCTCTAGTAAGGGCTGGAGCCGGGGAGCAGAAAACGGGCGGGGGCTATGTGATGGGACTCGTACGTGCTGGGCACAACACGAGGCACTTTTCATACATAATCTTCCATCTTCCCAAGAACTCTGTGAAGAAAGCATTATTAACCTCATTTTTCAAACTCGGAGAATGAGGCTCCGAGAGGTTAAATCAAGTGCCCTAGGTCACTGGCTAGGGCGGAATTCACACACATCAAACAATAGCTAATTGAACAATGCCCTCTGCGTCTGTGCCAGGGGAGGGGTGCAAAGGATAATTGCCACAGGGGTGTAAACAGACGAGGCACAGGTGCCAAAACAGCTTTGTAATAAATGAAAAAATATCAATCATCCTCATGGGTTGCCCCTTAACGCCAGCTTATTGGGAAATAGGACATTACTTCTCTCAAAGCATTTTTCTAGACCTATATCTTCCAGAAACTTTCCTTAATTATTCATATGAACTCCTCAAAAGGCAGGGAGGAGGAAGCAAATTCTTTTAGTCCTTTTATCTATGTTGCATTATTCAATCCTCTCAATACCAGTGAGGAAAGTATTCATCTTTTTATTTAAGAGATGGGGATGATGGGGACGCCTGGGTGGCTCAGTTGTTGAGTGTCTGCTTTGCCTCAGGTCATGATCTCCAGGTCCTAGGATTGAGTCCCATGTTGGGCTCCTTGCTCAGCCGGGAGTCTGCTTATCCCTTTCCCACTGCCACTCCCCCTGCTTGTGCTCTCCCTATCTCTCTGTCTCTCTCTCTTCCTGGCATAAAAAAAAGAGAGAGAGAGAGAGAGGGAGAGAGAGATGGGGCTGATGAACATCAGAGAATTTAACCTTTCCCGAATTTCAGCCTGTAAATAATTCTATTTTCTCTGACGGTGCCTCCTCTCTGTGACATTCTTGAAACTCTCATGGAATTTATCGGTATGTGGCTGGGTGGTTGTTTGAGCGCTCTGACTGCTGGTCTACAAACTGAAGGATTTATTCTCTGTTCTGGATTTATGAATGATTGTCCTTGCCGCATGTTTCCTCCACAGGCCACAGCATAATGGCTCCATGGTTATTATTTGGGTCGTTGGTGGGTGTAGACAACCAAACAAGAAAACAGGCTGCAGAGTCTGCATTCAGACTGAGGGTATCCAGGTAGATGGCTTATTCTTACAAAATGCAGGTATTGTCAAAGTCTTCGTTGTGAATGTGTATTACTCTGTCCATCCAGCCTTCCCCCCTTCTTCTAGAGATAGCCTTCCTTCGTTTGGAGAACTTCAACCCCATCAGGCCAACAGAATTTTGGACAAGACTGCCATCCTCCCCTTGGCCATGGAAGCTGGGCCAGGGAATGGGCACGTGACCCAAACCAGACCAATCAGAACAGTCTCCTGCAATTCTTTTGAACTGGAGCTGAGAAAAGTTTTCTTCAGATGGCAGGACAGAGAAGATGTGAGACTGCAATTTTGGGGACCATAGGTCCACCTTTGGAGAGAAAGCCCATTTGAGAGGCTGAGGCTGACACACAGAGAGAAGCTGAGATCAGGAGAGAGCGCTCGTGTAAGCAATGGAGTGTTCGTGAAGTCCGTGTCCTGGTTCTCTAATTTGGGTCACCCTGTGGTTATGTGACCCAAAGAAGTCCCCTTGTTGTCCAGCCTAGTCTGAGTCGTGTTTCTGTTACTGGCGACCAAGTCTGGTGTCATACATCCCATCTTTTTTTCCTATTGCTTGTTCTCAGCCAAAGACCAAGACAGCGCATGGCTTTGATAGAAGCAGTTTTGATTTCAGCCGGGACTATGGGACTGCTGCGTCCTCTGAGGCTAGAATGTACCCTGGTTTGCTCCGGACAGCCCTGGTTTGTGCCTGCTGCCCGGAGGAATTATTAGCAGTGCTCCCTTTCAGCTCCTAAGGACCTGACTTAGATGATCAACCATATAGTTACATTTCGGGCTCATCTCAACCCTTCCCCTTTTTGAAGCCTTTTCTGACACCTGCCCCCACCTTGAGCCATCATCCTCCTGTACGTGGGAGACCCTGGGAGGCAGAGACAAAGCACGCCTCACCCATCTGTGCAGCCCGGCGGAGTTCTGTGCAGCACTGGGCACACTGCATTGGCTGCAGGGAACGTTTATGCCTTAAGGCAACTATTAAACAGACTTCCCTTAAAGAAATCAGTTTGATTGATTTGCATTAATCAGGACCTGGATTTCCAGTTTTCCAAGTTTAAAGGGAACCCAACATTTATGGGATGGATGATGGTGGTGGAAACATTGAATATGCACTTTAATTTAATTGTCTCAGTTGGGCCTGATCTCCATTTTTATAGATTAGGGATCTGATGGGGAAAGAGGTGAAGTGCATGCCCCTGAAGCTGAGCTCACTGCCACACCATCGAAGCCAGCACCACGTGGTAGGCTCACTCCCTCTGAGTGCCATTCCGCACTCCAGAGCCTGAAAGCTCGACACAACACTTGCCACATACTTCCATAGCTAGGGTCCTGGGTGTGATGTAGGCTTCTATTTGATGCCATGTTATCCTGAACTGAATTAATTCCATAGGGTGAGTGGCAGGTGCAAAGCAACCATTTTGGCGGTGAAGCTCTTGGAAAGAGCGTGATAGCCCTGGAGGTGGCAGATGAAGATTCCCACTTTAGCAGAAATGACTTCCTGATAGTGGTGGGAGCCGAAAGCCGCTTGAGAGCCCAGATCTACAGTGTGGCTTCGGGTGTCATTCCTGGAAGCTCAGCGTGGAGTCAGTTTCTTCAGTTATGCCACTGAAATTGTCAAGTAAGTATCAGGATAGCCAGGTGTAGGGGGAATTCTTTCCACGAGGGAGCACTGACTATTACATCATGTCTACACACCCCAGGGGGCATCACAGTTAAGTTCAGGGGAGAAATATGGGTTGATTTTGCTTCTCCCTATATATGCTTTACTTCTCTTCTTCCCTTTTGTAGTGGAAAGAGCCTGAGGACTCTCATCGAAGCTTCGGGCCCCTCATTTTATAATATGGAGTTTGATACCTGCTCACCTCTTACTGCTATTTGCCTGGGAAGGCCATGGTCACTGCCCAGTGTGATTCAGATGGAGTCATATGGAGGAAGTACCAGCATAATCACGACCCCTGTTGTATTAATGTAACCACGAGAAAATCATTTGGAGCTTTCTGTCATTGAGATATATATATATATATATATATATATTATATATATATATATATATTAGGGTAGAACTTTTCCCCTCTTATATCAGGGCCAAGTAAAGGCACATGTCTCCTATTTATTTCCTTGAAATGATTCTTTGATGATCATTTTCCTTAGTGTAATCACAGCTTGTTTTCGTATTCTGACAACCAGGCATTTTTCTTTTCTTTTTGGAGGGAGGTGACTTGGAATCATAGAGAAATATTAATCATTTGGTGTGGTTTTCTTGATTAAAGGAATTGTAAGTGGCTATTTGAAAAACTCAAGGAAGGCTCATTCTTGGATTAATATCAGATAAAACTTGTGTCTATAATTCATCTTACAGAGCAACTGTCTATTCTTTAAAAGTTCAGACACAGTAAAATTGGGACAATGAGAATAATCATCTGTTAAGCCTCAATTAGCAAAATATCTCAGGGAATGGGCTGTCCAACCATTAGGGTAAGAAGAAGGACCTTTCTAATTTCTATATAGTGTAATTTTGGCAAGCTCAAGAAAGACCCACACATCCAAAGAAATTCCACTCCTCTGGCTCACCAATTGCTTGAATTTCATTAGGAAGGTGTAATGGTTAATTTTATGTGTCTTGACCAGGCCATGGGGAGCCCAGATACTTGGTCAAACATTATTCTGGGCGTTTCTATAGGAGTGTTTTTGGATGCGAGTAACATTTGAATTGGTAGACCGAGTAAAGCAGGTTGTCCCCACCCCACACTCCAATGTAGGTGGGCGCCATCCAATAAGGTAAAGGCCTGAACAAAACAAAAGGCTGACCCTCCCCTGAGTGAGGGAATTCCTCCTGCCTGACTGCCTTCAAGCTGGGACATGGTCTCTTTTTCCCTTGCCTTCAAACTACAACACTGGCTCTCCTGCGTCTCCAGCTTGAGGAGGCCCCTGAAGATCTTGGGAATTCTCAGCCTCCCTAATCATGTGAGCCAATTCCTTATGATGTATACATGTAAAATATCTCTATGCTTATCTTCTTGGTTCTGTTAATCTAGAGAGCCCTAACACAGAAGGCACCCCCAAAATACCCATATATCCTAGACGGGAAGCAGGACTCAGACACACATCTGCACACTAAGGAGTGATGATGATCTCCCCATCACTCATCTGTCTAGCACACACTTGTGAGAAGGAGAGGATGGAGGAGACAACCACCTGAACCAAAGGGTCGGAGCAAACACCTGTGGGGGAGACACCCGGCAGAACCACCAGAAGCTTCATTTGGTCATAAAATAGAGTGAAGGTTTTTTAGCAGAAACTTGGCAAGTTTCTTGCCAAGAGGGGTAGGAAAGCATTTCCATTTGGGGGACATGGCCTAGGCAGTCTGGGGAAGAGAAGGCCACAGTTTTCCTTGAGGCAGTGCACCTTGAGAGGCTTTACCCTGTTACTAACGAATCATGATTTTCCACAGTGTCCATAACTTCTCTGGGCAAAAGCGAAGTATAGGTTCTGAGAGTCAGAAGTCCAGAGAAGCAGGCTTGCATGGGAGGCAGGTGACCCAACGCCCATTTCCGGACCTGTCCCTGTCGCTCCCCAGTGATCACTTTCTCTCTCTGTGCCTCAGTTTCCTCATCTGTAAAACACATCGGTCTGACTTTTGGCTCTTATTTTTTAGTGATAGGTGGGCATTTTCTATAGCTGGAAAAAAACCCCACTATGGGTCCCTATTTGAAGCAGAGACAAAAAAGATTAGATTTATGTTCCAGAGGTAAACCATTCTGTGCTGGAGTCACCAGGATGGAGATGTTCTAGAATCAAAGGCCACGGAAGTGCAGATTTCTGCTAAAATTAAAAGGGGAGTTGGAGGATGAGCAAAGCCTTTTCTGGCTAATCTGTCTTCACTCTGAAAATGTTTCCAACAGCAGTGATGAGGAGGCTCGTCTCCTCCCCTGGCCAGGCACCTCTCTTCCAGAGGAGAATTTGGTCTGAGACACAAATGGAAGGCAGGTCCTTCCTGTAACTCAGGAGCCTGTCTTGGATCTCAGGGTAGGTGGCTTCCAGAGAGGCGACAGGTGAGAGCAGGTGCTCCGGAGTGAGGCTCAGAAGCACATATGCTGTGTGGCTTTAGGAAGAGTTTCCCACTGAGGTCGGGAGCAGACAGGGTTCTCAACAATGCAGCACTCTTTTTCAAAGGCAACTAGGTAATAGTATGTGTTCTTGTCTGTTTTGTTTTTTAGGAAAAGATGTGGGTATCCTGATGTCATTATCTTGGTAATTACAAACTGCTTAGATCTGGGAACAGGAGTCACCCAAGGAAGGGGAGGGGTCCCCTTTGAATATGGTTATTACAGGGCATTTGCTCCCTGCCCTGACCTCCCTCTCCTGCCCTCCCCATCACCCCACCTCAAGCTTGTCACACATTCTTGGTTTTGTGACTCTCTTCCACCTCGCAGGGTGTGGCGTGACCTCCTCCAGAAGCTTATGTTGACCCGTAATGTTGGGTTGGGTGCCCGTATCAGACGCTGAGCTCCATCCAGATCCCCTTTCCTATTTTTTCTGTGCCCCTCCCTGGCTTCCTGGCTTCCTTGTTTTCCCCTTTGGAATGTTTGGCTTTCTGCAGCCTGCACCTGTGACTCTTCTGGCTGAATTGCCCTGGGCCCACTGGCGCCAGCATGCGTAGTGTGTCTGGGAGTGTGTGCCTGTCCTCGCAGTCCCCCTGAGCCTGTGACTGGCAGGGTAGTAGGTGTCTCAAAGCCCAGGTTCTTCCTCTCCTGCTGGGACAAGGCTGAGGCCTGGCCTACACTTCAGAGTTCCCCTGTGGGGTCAGGTGGAAGACTCCAGAAGCAAAACTTATGCTGCAGATCTCAACCTTGCTGGGTCTCCTCCCCTGTCCTGCTGCTTCCACTCTCTTACCAGTTCCTCCTTAAGAGCATTGCTTGAAACATCAGGAACATATCAGAGGCACCCCTCTCTCTGGGGGACAAACCGAAGATGGCACCCACCTGTGTGCTCCCGTGGCCCTCTGGGCATGCCCTTATTATAGGACTAGCCCACACTGGACTGGGAGCTTTCTGAAGGCAGGGACTGCATTTTGTCCACAGCTGTACCTCGGGACTAATGCCAACAGATTCAAGGGAGCCTGTGAATGAATGAATGAACCACGAACTATAGCTATTGGAATCAATCCCAACGGAAGGTTGAACCCAGGACAATATCTGGGCACCTGTAGAGAAGAACAGGCCCTAAGCAGAAACTGACCTGTGGGCATTCCTGAGACTGGAGTGAGAGTGGTGGGGGACCCCGGCCCCTGGGCCTGGGACCTGAACGACACCTTCACGCTCGTGTCCTGCTCGTGCATCTTCTCCAGCATGCTCGTGGCCTTTGGCTGTGGATGCCGTCTCCCCAACAGGCCTTACTTGCGAAAATAGGCTTGGGCATGTGTGATTCCATTATTTTCTTAGTTTTTCATCCCTCTGCAGCGTCTGCACCCAGACTCTCACGTTCACCCCAGGGTCCACAGCCATCACCTGGCCGAGAGCTCGCTGTTGGACACCCAACCGCCGCATCCACGGCAGGTCTGCGAACTGTTGTCCCCCCGTGTCCCCAGCCTTCAAGCCGTCCCCCAGATGGCAGGACCTGGAGCGTTGGACTCTAATCACAATCCCCCGGCCCCACCCAGGGCCAGCACGGCACGGAATGTGGTATGACAGAGAAGCTGAGTCTGTTACCACCACACCATCTCGGGCACGTCCAGGCAGGCCCGGGCAAGTCGCCAGGGGTTCTGTTGACATGAAGGACAGCCCCTAGGTTTCCCAGAAGAAACTGCGAGGAAGGCTTGGCACTGAGACGTGGCCCAGGTGGAGGCTTGAGCAGACTGGAGGGCCCTCACACTCTTAGTCGTCTGGGGTTCTGGAAGAGGCTTGGCTACGGGCTGAATTTATCCTGAGGAAGGACACTAAGGCCCCACTTCTCCAAGGTATTTGGGGACAGTGGTAAGGCACAGGAAGAACAAGTCATGTAACGGAAATGAAAAACCATGAGAGGAAGCCCCCCTGCTGGAAGTGAGGCCTTCTGGCCTGGAAGCGGCCCTAGGAGGGGAGAGAGCCGTTGGGAAGGGCTGTTTCATTGCAGAGAAGAGGTGCCTAAATCTCATGACCGAATAAAAAGTGCTGAAAACTAACCTTGTAGACTTGTATTCCTTCCCCCTTGCGCGTGGCAGATGCCATCCTTCCATCAAAGGTTCACGGTGAGCCGTGGGCACTTGGGAGACCGGCCGTGTGGGGAATGACATTGACCTTGGCTGGGCGAGTGGAGGGCAGGGGAGCTGTGACGATTCACAGCCAGGAGATCTGGGGAGTCCCTCACACCATCCGGGCAGACAAGGCTCCTGTGAGTATCCTCTGTGTGTCTGCCACACCTGGCCTATTCCGGATCCTCACGACCACACAGCTATCCGACTCCAAATGTCCTTGCCTCCTTTGTCCTGCCTTCGCTCAATGGACATGGTTGAGTGTCTTCCTTGCCTTAGACGCTGAGGAAACAGCACTGAACAAAACAGGTCAGTTCTGCCCTGGTGGAGCGTGCACTTTCGCGGGAGGGCCCAGACACACGTGGAGCATGTCAGGAGCCATAAGCCCACAGAGGGAGGGGAAAGGCGGCTGCCCTTCCTGCGTGGGGGAGGGGGGCACTGCAATTTTAAAGACAGGGCTCAGGGAAAGCCTTGCATTTGGCATTTTAATCAAGCTCCTTTCTATGCTAGACATCGTGCTGACCACTGTGCAGGTAATTCCAAACAAAAGGCTGTGATTGCCGCTCTTAGAAAGCTTAGAGTCTTGTCCTTTTCTGCACACCTTGAATCCTCACTACGGCTACCCTGCTGGCCTTCCTACTGGGCTTCAAACCCTTCCATGACATTTCAGGGCCTTGAAGAGCAGATCCTGGTTCCTGGGCAGGTTTCCAGCCTTCAGTCCCTGTCCCACCCGCACTCCAGGCTGGCGTCGGTCTCAGCGTTCTCCCCTCAAGCCAGGTAGCCACCCAGCCGGCTTGCCTGGAATCGTCCTGGTGTATGCGTGTCGTCCTGCCATCAGTATTCATAGTGGGCCGCTTTACTCTCAGAAGCGTCTCACTCCGGGCAATAAATTCTACAGTCCCGCTCTTTGTAACACACACACACACACATGCACACGCACACACGCACGCAGTGCTTCAGCTCTACGAGCTACTGTTCTGCACAAGCACGTTCTGCTTCCAGCTTCCACACTTGGTGCACGCTCCCCCCACTGCCCCCAACCCCCGGTCTGGGTTGCCTTCTCCAGCCACTGTCAGATGAACTGTTCCTTATCCCTAAATCCCAGCCGACGTGTTACTGTCTGTCTTCCGGGCTGTCTCCCCACCCTCAGCCCGCTACTCCACAGCGTGGCATCCCTCCTCTAGAAGAGTGTGCTACCCACCCCTGCACCGGAGGTGGGGCTGCGGCCCATGCAGCCCTGCGTCCTCCGGCCTCGCACCGTGTCTGAACCACGGCGGGTGTTGACTAGGCCGAATGCAATGTGGTCATGCTCTAGCGGCAGATACGATGACTTAAAGCTTTTAATGCTTTGGAGGAAACACTAGAACTCAGAGACTGGGTCCACCATGAATTTTTTTTTAGTCTGTCACATAATTTCTTAAACAGAGTGTGAAGTTGGTGCCCTGAATGGGGGATCACTTGCTCACCCGCACCTTAATTTTCTAGCTCCCAGGTGCTCGCTCTCCTGTACCCTGTGATGGCCCGCCCTTGCAGTTCCCTGCCCCCTGCCTGAGTCCTGGGTGCAGGGGAGCAAAGAAGGGAATATTCTCAGCCTCTGAGAACCGGAATAGAAGGGAAGTGACACGTGATGATGGGGAGACAGTCCAGAAAACAGAGTAGGAGCAAGAAAATAGGCATCCCTTATCCAAAGCTGACCTGGGAAGTTTCTAGTAAGGGAGACATGGAAGTGGAAAGTTTTGGCATCAGTAGCAGTATTTCAAGCAGCTGGAAAAGACACGAGCAATTTTATGTTATTGGTCCTATGCCAGGGAGGACCATGGAGGAAGTTCAACCAGTATCTTTAAAAGTGAGGAGGCCGAGGGGCGCCTGGGTAGCACAGCGGTTAAGCGTCTGCCTTCAGCTCAGGGCGTGATCCCGGCGTTATGGGATCGAGCCCCACATCAGGCTCCTGCGCTATGAGCCTGCTTCTTCCTCTCCCACTCCCCCTGCTTGTGTTCCCTCTCTCGCTGGCTGTCTCTATCTCTGTCAAATAAATAAAAATAAAATCTTTAAAAAAAAAAAGTGAGGAGGCCGATGGTTGGAGAGAAGGTGTGAGGCAATGGAATGAGCACCAACTATGTGGAAATCCTGGCTTTCCAACCATGCAGGCTTTGCTGTATTCACTCCTATTCAGTCAGATTCACACAGCGAATCTGGATTGCCTATCTTGGGCCTGGTACTGTGTTAGGTGTTCAAAATACAACTCGTGAAAACAACAGAAGACCCAGTCCATGCCAGCCTAGTGAGGAAGTCAGAAGATAATCAAATGCTCCTAAGATAAAAATGCCCATTTGAAATGGTGGCAGGTGCTCTGAAGGCAGCATACACGGGACTCTAGGGGCAGGGGACAGTGCCGGGGAGCAAGTCCAGGCTTGTGGGGGGAAGTGAGGGGTGAGCTGTGGGCTTAAGGGTGAGTAGGCATGAACTGAGACCCAGGTGGCACCCAGAAGCTGGGCCTGCAGTGGCTCCCCAGGTGGACATGGGAGCCTGGGAAGGGCCTGTGCCAGGGAGAAGCACTGTGCAGCCCAGCTGGTTCAGAGCCCAGAGGATGAAGGGAGAGCAGGACAAGAGGAGGCTGAAGAGGGAGGATGGGCAGATCGGGGACCACAGGACATCTGTCTTTGTGCAAAGAGCATCGGATGACCAGGCAGTGAGTGTGGGGTAAAGAGTACGTGTGTGTCACCTGATCATGTGAGTAGCTTGAAAACTTCCTTGTAGCTGCTGGTGGAAAGATTTCGGCATGGAGACATCACCTGGAAAGCCGTTGCCAGAATCAGGCCAGAGACGGTGAGAACTCACACTAAGGAGGGGGCTGCGCCGTTTTCCATAACCTCTCTGAGTCTCAGTGTGTAATCCTATAAAAGAGACAAGAAGTAGAAAAGCCCAGGGTAAGTGAAGTGGCAAAGTGTCTAGTTCACAGGAAACGCTCAAGAGATGTGTGGTTGCCTTCCCTGCTGACACGAGGCAGGGAGCCGACGCTTGGCCAGGGTTCCTGGGCCTGGGAGGCTCTGCTTTCTGAGAAGATTTTTGTTTTACTCACAGAAACAACCCTGTGTTTGTGCAGGGAAATGGGGACAGGAAACAGCCCAAGACACATTGTAGAGAAGTTCCTTTCTGGAATATTTTTGAGGTATAAAAGGAGAGGACAAAGTATGTAGGTCCCAGGAGCGTCACACACACATGCACACGCACACACGCACATGTACACATACCCCCACCTTGCGCTTCCTTAAGTAAAAAATGACATTGGTCTTTGTCACAATAGGGAGGGCCATCGCCCCTGGCCAAGGAGACTATCGACTCCCGGGAGGGTTGCTGTATCTGAGCCTTCCTAGGAAAAACCTTCTTGTCTCTGGTAGCTAATCAAGTCATGAAAGTGGTGGACGACCACGATCAGGTAACCCAGATAAAGGCCTCTTGTGTTCATCCCGGTGCATGCCGTATCGGGTGATGTGCTCCTCCAATGAAAATAAAGAGTAGCCGCCCCCCCCAGCAGAGAAGGAAAGAAAGCCTCCCCCCATTTCATGTGGTCAGCTAGAACAAAGGCTTCATCACTGGTTGACGTACAAGGTGTGCAGCTGAGAGAGACCCACGCGTTTGCATTAATCAGATGGCACTGTTCTAAGCCCCAGCAGAAATGCTTCTGGCTAAAAGGAAAATGTCATCTTATTGTTTTCTCCTCTCAAGGAAACAACCAACAAAGGAAAGCTCACCTTGAAACACTGAAAGCAAATCACTCATTCCTGAAGACAAATTTAGGTTAGACCATTTTGCAAAAGTTACCATAACATAAATGATTGTGCTTTAAAAGCCTGCAACCAGGAAAGTCACAGCTCTTTTTAGTACCCAAATCATACTGGCATTGACCTGAACAGCTGGACCGTTGATAAACAGCTTTGCTCAAAGTGTCCCGTGGTGATTTCAGGAGCTCCCAAAGGGTGCTCCCTGCCCAGTCTTTCAGCTCTGGCACCTCGTGGAGGGCCCTCTTCCTCCTCGCCCGGTTGGCTTCTCATTCATTCCGAAGCTACCCTGCTGTTCCAGCTGGCCAGGAGACTGCCAACGACCCTACCAAGAGGGCTTCTCCATGGAGTGGCCAGGAAATTCCTGGAGGGTTCTGAACAGAGGAGCACACGCTGTCCTTCAGCAAGATCAAGTTGTTGCTGTGCCAAAAACAAACTGTAGGGGGCGAGAGTAGCAGCAGGGAGCCCTGTTAAGAGCCTACTGATGTGCAGGAGAGAGATGTAGGAGCTTGGACGAGGCTGGTGGCTGTGGAGGTGATGACATGTGGTCTGATTCTGGGTGTATTTTAAAGGTAGAACTGATAGGATTGCCTAGTTGGAATGTGAGAGAAAGAGAGGAGTCGAGGGTAACTCCAGCGTCCTTGACTAACAGCCAACATGGATGGAGCTGCCGTCACTTCCCCTGAGCAGAGAATTAGCTCCATCTGTGTTGTCTGCCTGACTGAGCCCTAAAATTGTCACTTACTCACTATTAAGCCCAGTACGAGGAACAATGAAAGCTGTTTTTCTACCTTATTTACTGAAGATTATATTTACTTTTAGCAAACAGATGTCACTTGTCAGTCCAGAAAAATTTTTTTAAAGATATATTTTTTAAGTAGCAATCTTACAGGCAAAATTCCTTTTTCTGTTCTTTTTTTAAGTCGTGGTATAACTGACATTTAACCAGGCAAAATTTTTTATCATAATCTAAAAACTTGAAAAATTAACTATTGAAAGGCAAAAAAAAAAAAAAAAACCCAAAAACCCTCTAATTAAGAATGAATAAAGAAGTATGCACCTAGGTAGTTTTGGCTCAATGAGGAAATCGAAAGGGAAATTTTTATTGCTAAAGATCACGAAAACCAATGACCCAGCAAAGGCTGTCCTCAGAGGAAAATTTATGGCCTGTCATGCTCTTGCAGTTGCAGCCGAAAGACTAAAAAGTAAGAGAAATAAGGACTTGTCTTAAGGAAGTCGTGAAATAAAAAACCAAAAGAAACAAGGAAAAGGAGATTTATGAAAACAAAATCTATATTTAATTCAATGAGTTTATTAAAATTTGATGTGATTTGTTACAATTTAAATGTAACATTTATTTAAAAGCTTAAATAAACCTAAAGCTGGCTCCCTGAAATAGCTAAACCCTTAAGAAACCTGAGTAAGTACAAAGAGAAAACGAAAAAGGGAAATTCCACCCTGGGGCAGTACTTCCAAGGGTTAAAAGGGAAAGGGTGACTTCCTGGCACATGACCTAAGAGGAAGTAGGAAACTTGAAGAGACTCATTACTGTCACGTTGAAAGGTGATTGAGATGTACAGTCAAGGGGCACCTGGGTGGCTCAGTCAGTTAAACATCCAATTCTTGATTTCTGCTCAGGTCATGATCTCAAGGTAGTTAGATGGAGCCCTGCATCAGGCTCAGCGTGGAGTCTGCTTGAGATTCTCTCTCCTTCTCCCTCTTCCCCTCCCGCTCATGCTCTCTCTCTAAATCTCAAAAATAAAAAAATAAAAAAAAAGTACAATGGAAAGAGTTCCCAGAACCAGAGGTATTCACAGGTTAGTAAAGACCATAGTTTGTTCCATTTTGCTGCCTAATAACCCAGCCACACCATATGACTCTAGAGCAAATAACGGTTACATAGTCACACTATCTGATTTCCATTTATTGGTTTTCCATTTTAAAAATCAACCCATGGGCCAAGCAAGCTCAATTATAATTGTCGTACAATATACAAATATTATGACTATCCTGACATGTTAAAATGTGGTTTGTTGACAAAAACAAGAGAAGTAGGTGGTGGTGTCGGTGCATTTACTAAAGAGAAAGTGTACAGATATGTATAAATTTGATAGATCAAGATATAGAGGTGTAAGTATATTATTTAATGATAATCATCAGAAGAACTCAAACTAAAGCTATCCCAAAGATCACAAGAAAGGAAAAAGGGGACAGAAAAAGTAAGTGGGAAGGGGAGTACGTGTGCTAATTTCACCATATTTTATACTGAGGGGTCAACAGCTGCTGTCTCAGATGGATAAATCATGAAATAAAGACCTAAGGGTTAGAAGTGAAGGTTATGTTGGTAAAAAACTCAAAGTAGAAACAGTACAAACCAGTCATTTCTGGGAAAGGGAAATTGGTATAAAAGAGATATGGCACTTTAATTTTATTTTGCCCTCTTATATTCTGTTTGCATTTTAAAAATCAATTCTTATAAATAGCAACGTTCATATGCATGTACGTAAAAACAAGAGAAAAGAGCCAACGCAACAGATACTCTTTGGGGAAGGGGAAGAGAGAAAAGCCCCTGGTTGCAGCTTACCCAATGAAAGAATTTCACGGGAAGACATCTGATGAGCAGTTTTCGGTTGTTGGTGGTGGGGTGTGTCCCGTGAGTCACTCTTTACCACTCCCACGCAGTCTGCATTGCTCCTGGATGGATCAGAGGTCTAGAGCTATTGAACTGGGCACCCGGGTGGCCTTGGGGGTAAACGCAGACGGCACGTGTGGACTCTGGAGCTGTAAGACAAAAAGAGAGCCAGCACCCTGGTTACACAACGATGGACCCAGCTGTTTCCATCTTGAGGAGTTCAGTCTCTGGGAAGAGCCAGATATGGAAATAGAGCTCTGCTTTGCTAGACGCAGATGGAAACGAACTTCTTGATGAGCGTAGGAAAGGAAATTCCTCAAGAGTCAGCGAGGTCACTTTGGAGAAGGTGACCTCTGATATGTGTTCAACATGAAGGCTGAGGAGGAAGGAGCTTGGTGAGAGAGAGAGAGAGAAAGAGAGAAAGAGAACGGGCCTCCCTGGCAGAGGAAGAGGAAAGGGGCCTGATAGGATGAGGCTTGTTCTTGGAACGATGGGTGGTTGGCGTGGGGTGAGGAGACTGATGGGAGGTAAAGCTACAATGATAGGCTAAGGCAGATCACGAAGAACAGAAGCAACGCATTAGCCTGTGGGTGTCGAAGCATCAGTGAAGGGCTGGGAGTGGGGAAATGGCACGATCGGATTTGCATTTTAGAGAGATCGGTCTGGCTGGAGGCTGGGAGACTGGCTGAGATTGTGACAACTAGAGAAGACATGATGAGAGGAGTCTGTGATGTGGGAGGTGTGAAGCTCAGCGCTTGCCAGCAGCACCTAGAGTGCCATCTGGAGACTTCACCCAGGGTCCAGGGCGATGTCCCTGGGTGCCGCAGGCCCAGGTGTGGTTTAGGAGATAGTGGGCATTAGTGATTCCGGTAGTAATGGCTATCCCAACAGAGTGGACACCGTCCTGGAGAATGAAGAGGGGAGACTACAGAAAACCAGACGGGCAGAAGCCTCAGCTAGAACAGGGCTACCCCATGCAACAAAAGCCCCCTCCATGGTTAACTTTGTCCCCATTTCTTCTAAACCACAATCTGAATCAGCGCTGAGGCCAGATGGAGTCATGTGGCTGCCCCAGTCAGGTCCAATTTGCTTTAATATATATCCCATATTCATTTAATGGGGCAGAAATAGAGAAAACAGATTTTCAATAAAAATGCAATACAGAGCCTATGGGAAAAAGGTCCTCTTTATTTTCAATACAAAGCATTGCTATATATTAAATAAGCAAAATTTTATTTAAATTTATTTGAGTTTTTTTGTTTCACTCATAACGAGATGGCATTAGGTTACTCGAGAGAGAGGGAGGTAATTTATGATAATATAGTCACACAAATTCTCACTCCTGCCCCTGGGTTTTGAATAAACTGTTTTTCAATCCCTTCGTCATTATTGACTAGCTGTATAATAAGCCATGTTACTTTACTGCCTGAGGCTCACCTTTCTAATCTGGAAAGCAGCAGTATTATTATCTTCGTCTCGGGATTGCTCTGAGGATTAACTGAGTTTACTGTGTGTAGGTTCCAGGAACATAATTACTATACCATAAATGCTAGCTGCCTTGCTTTCCCAGTAATGTGTTATGTAGGGAAAGGGATAGGGTTAATTGGCTCAACCCAGTGACACAACATCTCTCACCCCTGTGTCCTCGGAGAAATTAGGAAAAGATAGGGAAAAATCATCAAGTGTTACTCAGGCTGCCCATATTGAAAATGTACCATCTGATAAGTTTCGACATATGTATGCGCCTGGGATGACTACATCACTACAAGCAAGATAGTGAATATATCCATCATCCCCAAAGTTTTCTTGCACTCCTTAGGAATTGCCCCCTTCTGTCCCTCTCTAATACTTCCATCCCCCTGTTCCCAGGAAACCACTAATATGCTTTCTTTAACTATACAGATTGTTTTCTTCTTATTGAGTTTTGAGAGTTCTTTACATATTCTGGAAACAAATCGTTCAGCAGAGATATAATTTGTAAGTGTTTTTTCCCAGTTTGTGTCTTCAGTTTGAGTTTGTCTGACATTTTCTCATGATCAAACTGGGGTTACAGGACTTGAGGGGAACATGGAATATCACAGAGAATATGGAATATCTCATGGCATCTTATTGGGGTACATGCTACAGAGAAGACTTATCACTGGTGATGTTGACCTGGATCACTTGGTTAAGGAGGTATCTGCCAAGTTCCTCTACCATGAAGTTACTTTTTACTCACTTCTTAGGAAATTGGTAAATCTAGCCCATACTCAAGGGGATGAGAATTAAGTTTCACCTCCTGGTAGAGGAAATATGTACATATATTATTTAGATTCTTCTGTAAGGAAGAACCTCCCAATTTGTTCATTCACTTATGTATATCAGTATGAACTCAGAGATATGTTTGGCATTCTTTTGATATGTTCCCATCCTTTTGTTTTTTTTACTTCCTTATTTTCTCTGCATTATAAGATGCTCCAAGCTCACCTTGTATTTTTTCTGACCCAGCCCTAGAGTTAGCTATTTCTCAAGGGTCTTTGCTTCCTTGTATCAGAGAATGGTATTTAGAAATGAAGATCAGGATAATGGCTGTGCTCCTTGCTGGTGGTATTACTGCTTTGAGGCATGGGGGGTATTGTTTATTTCCTTTGGAAGTTCCTGTATATTTCAGAGGGAGATTGAGCAATTTACAATTAGCCAATCATATAAGAGAGTTCTACTAAAAGTATGATTGGTGAACCATCAGCATCAGTATCACTTGTGAATTGATAGAAACACAAATCGTGAGACTTACCTCAGATTTACTGAATCAGAAACTGAGGGTTGGACTCAAGACTCTGTGTTTTAATAAGTACTGGAGGTGATTCTTTTGCACATTACAATTTGAGAACCACTGATGTAAGAAGTAGTTTGTAGAAATCCGAGTCAACTGTTGTGTTTTGCAGTTATTCCGATACCTCCTACAGGGGGCGCTCCAGACAACTGTCAAACTGGCTGGCTTCTTAATCTAGCTACGATCTCAGCTTGAATTCTCACTCTTCTGATGATGTGGACACATCACACAGGGAAAAATACACAGGCCTCATAGAAGAAGCAAAAACAAGAACAAAAGAACCAATTTTCAACCAAATACCAGAAAACCAAATGTAATAGCGTATAAAAAGGACAATAAACCATGACCAAGTGGGATTTATCCCAGGAATAAAAGGTTGGTTTAACATCTGAAAATCAATTAATTTCGTACAATATTAATGTAATAAAGGACAAAAACCACATGATTATGTCAATAGATACAGAAAAGTATTTGACAAATTCAGCACCTCTCCATAATAAAAACATTTAAACTAGGAATAGAAGAGAACTTCCCGACCTAAAAAAAAGCGTCTATAAAAAACTCACAAATAGCATCATACTTAATGGTAAAAGAAGGAATGCTTTCTTTTTAATTTACAGACTTATTGTGAAGATTGAATGAGTGTTAATATGTGTAAAGCACCCACAACAGAACGAGGCATATACTGTTACACTTACAGAAATATTTGGTGTAGGGGAGGCCTGGGTGACTCAGGTGGTTAAGCATCTGACTCTTGATTTCGGCTCAGGTCATGATCTCGGGGTCTTGAGATCAAGCCCTGTCATGGCTCTGCCCTGAGAGTGGAGTCTGCTTAAGATTCTCTCTCTCCCTCTCCCTGTGCCCCTCCCCCAGCCCACTTACACTTGTTCTCTCTCAAAAAAAAAAATTAGTGTTTTTTTTTTAAAAGATTTTATTTTCAAGTAATCTCTACACCCAGTGTGGGGCTCAAACTCACAACCCCGAGATCACGTCGCATGCTCCACTGAATGAGCCAGCCAGATGCCCCTAGTGTAGTTTCTTTTTTTTTTTTTTAATTTTATTTATTTATTCGACAGAGATAGAGACAGCCAGGGAGAGAGGGAACACAAGCAGGGGGAGTGGGAGAGGAAGAAGCAGGCTCATAGCAGAAGAGCCTGATGTGGGGCTCGATCCCGTAACGCCGGGATCACGCCCTGAGCCGAAGGCAGACGCTCAACCGCTGTGCCACCCAGGCGCCCCCCCCAGTGTAGTTTCTTAATTCAGTTTCAACTTACTATAGTTTCTGACCCTTATTAAAGGCATGATTAATCATAGCTATTATTATTAATGTTATTTCCAAGGAGCCTAATTATCTTGAGGTGCGAGAGATGGCCTATAGAAGTTTCTACCTGTGAAAGGAATCCTTGAGGGACACGGCAGGTTCTAGGAGTGTTAAAATTCCATTTGGAATTTTGATATAAAGTAATGCTGATTTTCGGCCAAATTCCTACTATGGGGGAATACTCTATGGCCAGTTTGTCCTGAGTTCTGCCTGCTGGTACCACTGAGCTGGGGCAGGTTTGCGAGGGGGCACAGCAACAGCATGAGTCCTATAACCAGGAGAAGCTGCCTTCAGGGAGTGAGGCTTAGCCAGCCTCCTCACCTAGCTATAGGGTCTGATTCCCCCTAGCCCAACCCCTGCTCTGAGTTTTAAGTGTTGTCTTCCCCCACACAGCTGGCAGCAGCTGTCGTCATATTCCCTGGGCCCCCTCTCCGGTGATACTCCCTTCCACATGACCACTCTCAGCCGAGAGGCACCCACAGTCACCATCTGTAGGATACGACTATTCGATATGCTTTTTAACAGATTAGAGGCCAGGTTTTGCTTTGTTTTGTTAATTGCATGCCAAGCTGTCACCTAGAGCTTAGTGAAGGGTATGAACATAGCCATAAATTATCCAGTATTCAAAGGTAATTTTGATATTCCTATCAGAAGCCTCTTTATGCTCAAATGAGCATGTGGTATTTTGCAAAGGTAAGCATTCCAAGAGAGCAGTTAATTATTTGAAACTGGGGTGCTTGGGTGGCTGCAAACAGCAACTGATAGATTCTAGGAGTGGCTCAGCATGGGACATGAATTTACAATCCCTAGTGGGGTGCTTGCTTGGGAACTATTCAAAACATGAGAGTGACCCACTGAATATTTCACAATTCAGAAGTGGCTCACTGTGGCGGCCGTGCAGTACAAAGGGAATCCTAAGGATTTCTGTGTCTCTGGTGGGAGGCAGGGTTGACCCTGGGCAGCACTGTTATTGTGGGGTTAGGGTGGTGGGGTCAGGAAACACTGAATCACAGCTATTGAGGGAATGGAACCACACTGAAACCACACTCTCTCAAAAAAAATATTAGTGTTTTTTTTTTTTTAAGGGAGTGGGAGAAGGGGACATTTAACCTCAGGTCCATCTCCTTTTGTGGCTTTCTCTACTCCTTGCAGCTGGACCTGCTGATGGTTCTAACTATAGAGTCAAGCCTGTCCCAAATTCTGAGCCAATCTCAACAGGCAAAGGCAAGGCCTCTCAGTCCTTCATTTTTTATCCTTTCATTTACTCAGCACAAACATGGTGACGGGCATTGTTCAAGGCACGAAGGGATACAGTAGATAGAATACAAGGCATGATCCCTCCCTGGAAGTAGCTCACTCCCTAAGGCTGGAAATGGACACATAAATCACCCTAATCTTCAATTTGTTCTTTTAGGTCCTGCCCTGCCCTAGAGTTAGTCTCTGCCTGACCCTGCCTTGCTCAACAAATCCAGCCCTATGAACCCTCCATTCCTGCCTGACGCAACCAGAAAGTGATGGTGCTTTGTGCCTAGCTTCCAAGTTATGGGACTGTCTCACACATGGCAAAGTGAAGGAGGAAGGTCAGAAGGATGAAGGAGGTAGGACCTAGTGAGAAGGCAAGGTTGACAAGAGCAGGTACAGGACAAGAATAGAACATTTGACAGGACAAGGAGGAAAGGGGCAATGCAGCTGGTCTACCCACATCTGCATCTCTATTATCTAAAGCTTAACATGTTAGCTTTGTTATAAAAAAGGAGTTTTATTTGATTCCCAGTATTTTATAGCGGTCAGGATGAGTGATTTAAAGTCAGTCCAACCTGAATTCAAGATAGTACTTTTCTTAGATTCAGACAAAAGGAGCCCCTGCCCAGTCCCCACACTTCTGGACCTCCCCCCACCAACACACACACACAAACACATTTTAGAGTGACTTTCCTAACATTTTCTAAGTGCTTCTCTGGTGTTTGGGATCAGGCAGAACCAGCAGTACTGTCCAGGTGGGTTACCCTGATCCCAGATGGGACCTGAGTGGATTTTGTCCTTGTTTCTCCCGTTGGGGGCTATCTCTGCCCCTCTACTCCACATATGGGGTCAACCAGATATCCCCTTTTTCCAGAAAAGCTGCCTGGCAATCCAATTACTTCTGCTGGCTAACATGGTGTTTCTTTCACATGAGATTGAGCTGCCTCAACAGTACCAATGTGCTGATTTTGGTGTCTCGCTCCTATACCACAAAGGATTACTTCATGGCTCTGGGCTAGCAACATTCACTGCTGGCCCTTGGGCTTGTGCTGTATGTGTATCTATGCTTAGACTCATCTCTCCGTGTTCTCACCACAGGCTGGCTCCAGGCTACAGATCCACGGGTGGTGGGATGGTAGCAGGCTTCCTTTACCCTGTGCACATTTCCTCAGGCTTCACACTATGTGCAACAACAGACATCTGCTTCCGAGGTGGGACTTGAACTGTACTGGACCATGCAGGTATTCCTGTGCAGAAGGGACTGTTCTTCCTATTCCAGGACCACCCACCTATCTTAGGAGAAACTATCTTGGCTCTATGATTCCTCTCCTGTTCTAGTCCATACATTGGTTCCGAGGTGGGGGGAGGGGAGAGAGAGAAAGATAGGACTGAGAGAGTTGGAGAGAGAGAGAGAGAGAAAGAGATTAAAATGATCTTAAGGAGGTAAGGTTAGGGGAGAGACTACAGATTTTTATAAGAAAACAAATAAGGAATCAAATTGGTTTTATTTGGAGAAAAGGCAAATGGTTGGTTCAATTCTTGCTTTCAAGTATAGGCCATGATTTTATGCAGGGGATATGGATAAATTATTCTTTATATCTGAAAAGACAAACAAAAGGGACTGAAATTAGATTAGAGCCAGAGAGATTTCAGAGTGATAAAGGGTAACCTGAGCGAGTCTCCCCCTCACCCCCCTTCCCAGGGCATTCAGAGGGAATTAAACAGCCACCCACTCAATCAGTGTTTTTTTGTCAGGGGTAGGGGGAGTGAGATGCAGTTGTGGTCCCAGCTGTTTCTATCCAGATATTCAGCTTCAGCAGATGTAGGGTTTATTGGTGGCCCTGAAGAGGTGAAAGTCAACCCCAGGAACAAATAGAACTAGGATTTTCAGGGAACATTCTGAGGAGCAGAGCAGCACTTCTGGGCTTATGTCTCCCCTTACCTCACTATAAAAGGGATCACAAACTTACTTTTTGCTCTTTTATGTCTAGGAAAAGTTGAGATTTATATGCAAAAATAAGTTTCTTACAGGATTCATAGTCTGATGACCTCAGCCCACACCAGTTGAATTTCTGTACATCATGTTCTGGGCACACAAAATATTCCCACCATTTCCCAAATATGCCCTGCTCCTTGGCATCTTCTCTGCTTAAAATGAGTTTCCTTACCCTGCCCCCTCTCTCTTCTGGCCAATTCCTACTCATCCTTTAAGGCCCAGCTTAAATGTCATTTCCTGTGGGAAATGTCCCCACTGCCTCAGGCTGAGTCAAACTGGGTCCTATTTCTGTGTTGCTGAGTTTCTTTGTCCACACTATTGTCTCCCCTCTGGACTGAGCTCATTGGGGATAAGAGTCATGTTTCTGTCAGTTGGTCAGTCAATAAGCAAATGATTGGTGGGCACCTACTACATCCCAGGCACCATGCCAGGCACTGAAGATATACTCACGAACAAGAGAGATGTAATTACTCAACTCCAGGAGCCACTAACAGAAAAAGACAATTGGATGAGTAAAAGTCACGTGGATGAAGAGGGTGGGGAAATGTGTTCAAGACAGAAGGAACAGCATGTTGAAGTATTGGCGGCCAGACAGATTTGGCAGGTACATTTAAGGAAAAGAAAGAAGCTTGGTACTGCTGGAGAATACTATTAGCAAGAGACTGGTGAGAGATGGAGACAGAGAGGGGACCAGGGGCCGCATTACTCTGTACCTCTCGAGCTCTTTAGGGGAACTAAACTCCATCTTACTAGCAAGGAGGAACATCTGAAGGGTTTTAAGGAGGAAAGAGGTGGGGCACCTGGTGGCTCAGTCGGTTAAGCCTCTGCCTTCAGCTCAGGTCATGATCCCGGAGTCCTGGGATTGAGCCCTGCATCGGGCTCCTTGCTCGGCAGGGAGCCTGCTTCTCCCTCTCCCTCTGCCACCACTCCCTGCTTGTGCTCTCTCTCTCTGTGTCAAATAAACAAATAAAATATTTTTTTTTAAAAGGAGGGAAGAGGCATCTCCTATTTGCACACTCAAAGAGGATTCCAGCTACAATCTGAGGAACAGCTAGGCAGGAGGTGTTGCTGGAGGCGGGGAGAGCAGTTAGGAAGGGTTCTGTTGACATAATGGCCACTGCAACGTGGTAACAGAGGGAATGAAGACAAGCGGGTTGTTGGCAAGGTGTTCTGCAGGTGTAGCAGACGAGTTTAGTGGCTTATTGCTGGTTTACAGGTGGCGTGTGGAGGTGTTGTTGGAAGGATGGACACGATGGAAGCTTCCAGGCTCCTTTCTTGGACAATGTTTAATGGAGGTGGTATTCATTTCCTACAGCTGCTATCACAAAATACCACAAACTGGATGGCTTAGAACACCAGACGTTTATTGTCTCAGTTCTGGAGGTCGGAAATCTGAAATCAAAGTGTTGGCAGTGCTGTGCACCTTCTGAAAGCTCTGTGGAAGGATCTGTTCCAGTCTTCCTTCCTGGCTTCTGGTAGCCATAGGTGTTCCCTGGCTTATAGATGGCTGTTTCCAATGTCTCTTCTCATGGTGTTCTTCCCATGTCCGCGTATCCAAATTCCCCTTTTTAGAAGGACGTCAGTCATATTAGAATAGGCCCACTCTACTTCCGTGTGACTTCATGTTGCTTCATTACACCTGTAATTAACCTATTTCCAAATAAGGTGACATTACAAGGTCCTAGGGATTAGGATTTCAATACATGAATTCCAGGGGGGCACAATTCAACCCATGTAGAGGGTTGTATCGTTCACTAAGACATTCACTAAGTATCATTCACTAAGACAAAGAGCTCATGTGGTAAAAGAGGTTTGGTGGTAGAGGGATGCAACCTTGAACTTGGGGCACGTTGCATCCAGTGCCCTGTGGAAAATTTACGAGGAGGTGCCTAGAAAACGATTTGATATATTGGGTTGGTGCTTAGGAGAAGAGGGGTACGGGCTGGGCTAGGCAGATAGATTTGAGTGTTCAGCATATAGGGTGGATAAGATGGTGAACCTTTGGGGAGGGTCAGACCACGTGGCAAAAATGACCAGCTCATCGTTCAACCCCAGCACCCAGCTGAGCCCCTCCGTTGCTCTAAATGTTGAACGAATATGTGCGTGATGAGATAAAAATATTCCTTCAGCCCTCCTTTAGTTGGAGATCAGAAGGCCTTGCCTGGGTGACGGCTCACCCCGCTCTGGCTCTATGACAGGAAGGGAATGTACTCTGTAGGAATGAGAAACAAGCGTTCTTAGGTTTTACCTTACATTCTCCTCCAGCCTAATTTAGTAAATGTGTCGCAAGCGTCGCACCCAGCATCTCCCAGGGAAAGCCTGGAGGTCGGGGAGAGGGATCCTAGGCTGTTTCGTCTCCTGACTTGTAGGGACGGAGCAGCAGAAAGGTGGAGGAGCCTGGCTGTGCTTTGCAGGAACATTTATATCCTTTTTACTCAAAAATCTTCATCTTTGCCATCAGCTCAGCTCTTACTAAACCAAATTTGGTACTCGAGTTTCCAAATAAAGCCCTTTCTACACCACCTCCATTTCCCCCAAATCCTGAGACTGATGGTAATTTGATCTAGGGGAACTCTGGGGCCCAGTGGCTCTCCCACCTGGCTGTGCTGGAGCGGGCGCTACAGGGGGGCCGTGGGGCACTGTCACTGGCCGCTGGGTGGTTAGGGGTGGATCCAGCCTTCTTTGTGCCCGTTGCCTGGTGACATTCAGAGGCCCCTATCTCAGAGCCACACGCTGGCCTGCTATTGGTCCAGTGGTGGCATTTGTTGACAATAGACACTTCCCTGGCCCCGGACTCCTTGGGAGCTTGAGTTTCAGGCTACGGTGCTTGTCCAAATGCTGTTCCTTAACCCATTATGTCCCCTGCCGGGAAAGCTGAGCTGCAGTGCCTGCCCCAGTGCCATGGTAGTGTTCTCTGCGCCCGGGCGTGCAGCTGGCCCAGGGGTTCTCTGCTGCTCTGCTTCCGTGGCAGGACAGGGTTTTCCTTCCTTCTCACCTCTGCCTGGATTTTCCCGTATGACAGTTTAAACAAACAGACTTTGTTGGCCTAACCACAGGGAAGCTGAGCTAGGAAAGGCAGTCACCGGCAGCCAGAGAAAGGTTTGTGCAGGTGCTGTATGCCATAGAGTCAGGAAGACTTAAACCTCCTGCCGGGATGCCCAGGCACCTGGGGAGGAGACCTACACCTTCCAGGGACGGAGGTGGGGGCAGGCAGGTGGGGAGAGGTGAGAAGACAACAGAAGTGACTACGGAGGAAGTAAAAGGGCAGGAAGCCAGACAGAAAAGGGATTCTGGAGGCCTCCAAGATGGACCTGTTGGATCCACGAGTGAATTCAAGGCCCAGAGGGGTGGTGCCATTTATGGAGGCCAGTTCTCTGCTTGGGTGAGCACCTGGGGGCCTGGACTCCTCAAGCAGCTCCCAGGGGGCCTCCCCACCTTCTGCCCCAGCCACCCTTTAGAGAATGGGTCAGCTGAAGGTCAGGATGGAGATGAGCTGGGTCAGGACAGCTGCAGTGAGGACCACAGGTTGCCCAGTTAATGGGAGGAGAGTTCTGGCTGGTTCCTTAAAGCCCTTAGCACTGATCTTTTAAACCTGGTCTCGGTCAGAGGACTGTACAGGCCCAGCCTCCTGGCAAAGCCCTGACTCCCACTCCCACACCTCATGCCTCTCTGTTCTCCCAACTGTAACAAAACCATTCACTTTTAGGTGGGGAAAGCAGAAGATCCTGCAAAGACCAAATAAGGCTGTGTGTCAGGTATGAGGCAATGCTGAGAAACACGAGGAAGGAGAAGTCTTTCCTTCCTTCTGTTGACCTCTGTAGCCAACTGCCCAACTCTGACTTACACTCCAAGAGGAGGCCCCAAGAGGATCTCAAGACAGAAGAGGAAGTCCGGGGGGTTCCAAGCTGTGTCTTCCAGATTAACTGATCTATGTTGACAGTGGCCCACACTCTAGAGCAAGTAGGGTTTGGAGCTGGGGCACAAGTGCCAGGGCCCCATGGCCATGGAGACGTGTACTCTTGAGTCACAGGGATTCCTGCTAGGGCCTGCTCGAGCCCAGGTCCTGGTTGTCTCTGCTGAAGGCACCATTGGGATGGATGCAGTGAAAGGACTCCCCACCACCACCAGGGCTGTGGATCATACTTGCGTAGCTCCTGTCATTTCTTGAGGCCATCTTTCTGCCAGCAACAGTCATTCTTCTGGGTTTGTAGTGTGGTGCTCCCTTTTCTGTGCATCCGAGAACCAGGGGAAAGGTGCTGTTAATGCCCGATGCAGGTGCAGGCCGCTTGCTGAGAACACAGTGGTACTTTTCCATCAGCAGCTTCCTTACCCATTTGGACTAAGAACCAGCAGGAAATATCTCCTGAATAGCATACATCTAGGTTTTAGTGCAATTTCTTGTTTTGGGGGGTTTTTTTGTTTTTGTTTTTGTTTTTGTTTTCAGAGAGAGCTGACTGGCTCTAACTGAAACATCATCACCATCCAACATTTTATGGGTATTTGTTTTGTTTGCTTTTACTTGTAGTAATTCTTGAGAACAGAAGTGTTGGCATAATAAATATGGTAAGATCCACTCTAATATTGAAAGTGGAAAGAAGGTGGACTTCATACAGCGGGAACCAGGGACCTTGAAATCAATTCTGAGAAAGATTCTGAAGCAACATTTTTAAGAGATTTATCAGTTGGCTAGGGCTGTTTTTTTTTTTTTAAGATTTTTTAATTTATTTATTCGACAGAGATAGAGACAGCCAGCGAGAGAGGGAACACAAGCAGGAGGAGTGGGAGAGGAAGAAGCAGGCTCCTAGCGGAGGAGCCTGATGTGGGGCTCGATCCCATAACAGGATCACGCCCTGAGCCGAAGGCAGATGCTTAACCACTGTGCCACCCAGGCGCCCCTGGGCTGTTTTAACAAAGTACCAGAAACTAGACGGTTTCAAGGACTGAAATTTACTGTCTCCTAGTTCTGGGTGCTAGAAGTCTGAGATCAGGGTGTTGGCAGAGTGGCTTCCTCCTAGGGGTTCTGGGAGACAATCTGCCCCATGCCTTTCTCCCAGCTTCTGGTGGCTTGCTGCCACCTGCAACTTCCCTGGAGAAGCACCACCCCATCTCTGCCTTCTTCTTCACATGATGTTCTCCCTGTGTGTGCACCTGTGTCCACATTTCCCTTCTCTATGAGGACTCTAGTCATATTGGATTAGGGGCCCACCTTCCTCCACTCCACTCATCTTAACTAATTACATCCACAGTGATTTCCAAATAAGGTCACATTCTAAGGTACTGAAAGCTAAGACTTCAACATGTGAACGTGGGGGGAACACAAGCAGAGAGCTTCTGAGCATTTGGCAGAAAATCTAGAAACATGTCTAGTCAGTCATGCATGTCAGTCTAACTGGATTTCCTCCTTCACAGGGTCAAAGATGGGTGACCAGATTTACCCGGAGATGTGGGCAGGGGCCAGGACCCAATCGCCCTGATGGCCACAGCAATGGAGAATGACTTTCTCCTGTATCACATAAGGTCTGACTTCTCGTTTGTTCCGGGGACTCGCAAATTCCCAAGTGAAACAGTTTGGCAAGGAAATTAGCCCCCACATGGCTTCGACATCTGGCCTGGTGAGCAAGAAGCTACCATAGTTACTAGTATGGCTGTCATTATATACCTCGGGAGGCAGTTCTCAGGATCATTCATAACGAAATCTCTAAAGCTTAGAAAACAATCTCCTATCACTTCCCTTGTCATCATACTACTTCCTTTTAATTTCCAAACCTCATTTGCACCTCTTCCCACAGAGTCTGTCTGAATGAAAGCAAAGCTCAGTTTTCGCCAGGAATAACAGTGCAAGAGGAGTGTGGGTGGCAGGGCCCTAACGCCCAAGCTTGGGCCTCCATTTCCCGCCATTGTTCCCTGAGACAGGTTCCCAAACACTCATTTGGGCTGTCCTGGGGGGAGTTTTTCCAGATAAAAATGGCCTGGTTGGCTGCCAGTGATTCAGGCAGGTTCACAGCCCCAAACCTGTTTTATCTCCCATGCTTATCACTTATCATCAGCTGCCAGGAGACAGACAATAGGAGCAAAGAGGCATTTTGGCTGAGCCAGGTCTTAGGTAGCCCCAAGGGTTTTAGAGGCCTCCAGAGGACCAGACTCAGGCAGTCTGATGGGGTCCCTCTGGGGTCCCCTGTTAGGAGTCCTCTCGTGTTAAAGCAGCATGGATTCAGTGGGGTCCCATGGCAATATAGCATTTCCTCGCAGCCCATGATGGCAGAAATGGAGCTCCCTGTGTATTGACTTGTCCTCTCTTCAGACCTGCTGTGTCAGGAAGCCGAGGATGACAGTGAGTGTTCAAAAGTCCAGGGAAGGAGGAGTCCCATGGACCTTTTAGAAAGTTGGGTTGTTTTGTTTTGGTTTGGTTTTTGGTTTGGTTTGGTTTTTCCCCTGAAAACTTCACTTAACTCGAAAAAAAAAATAGCCCTGAAGGTAAAATTAGTGAAATCTGAATTTTCAAACTCAAAACTCTGGATTGAACTGTCAATTCCCTGTTTTTGACGTTGTACTACCATTAGGCAAGCGCACATTTTGTGCAACTTCCTGTGAATCTGTAATGATTTTAAAGTAAAAAAAAAAGTTCCTTAAAAAGTCAACCTTATGGTTCTCCAAAACCCGGTCAATATGCCCTGTCTTTGAAAAGCCACAGAGCTTGCTTACAAGCTGAGAGCGCAGGATTTAGGCCAGACAGACTTCAATCCAAACGCAGCTTTCACGCCTACAAACTGTGTGATTTTGGGCAAGTTGCTTAATCCTTCTGAGCTTGGTTTCCTTATCTAGAAGATAAATCTGAGTGCTTCCCTGACGGGGTGAGGGTGGGGACTGAATGAGGTAACTCATGGAAAACACCTAATGCGGTGAATGGTAAAACACTTAATAAATGTCCCTTTTAAAACAGTAATCTATTGAATAGAGGAGCCATGCATGTGTTTTTAGCAAGATCAGAAAGTCATGTGTGTGGCTCAAAGAATTTTTCTAGAGGCCTCAATGGTGAGTCGAGGGTCCACACCTGGACATGATTCAAACACAAGTCAAATGCCTGTGGAAGAACTGTGTGAATTCTGTACTAATTTTTTTTCCCTATAAATTGCCCAGAGTCCCAAGTCTCCTAATGTGGAACTAGATGAAACAATTAACATCACAGAATAAGCACATTCCATTTCCACTGCAAATAGGGATTGGCCACAACCTACCGGCCAGGTGCCTGAGGCTGGGTGGGGCAGGGAGCAGCAGGGGCTGAAAGGTGTTAGGTCCTATTGGTGCTTAAGTCCTGTGTGAGAGCTAATGAAGGGACACAAACGTGTGTGAAATATACCAGGTACCAGCCCTCCAGGAAGAGAAGGGCTGTCTGGTCCAGGAGAAGCCTCTTGGCCACCTATCAGCACCTCCTGGAGATTTAAGAGTAAGTCCTGAAGCCAGCTCTTGGCACACCCTTCCAGTCTACCTCCCTGTCCCAAGCCCTATGGCTCGGACATCCTGGTTACCCATCATTTCTCAGACCTGCTGGGCTTTCTCCGACCAGGTGGTCTATCCACTCTGGAAGGCCCCCCCCTCCACCTGCTCCTTTATTCTCATTCACCTTGGATGGTTCCACCCACCCATTTTTCAAAGCTTCCATCAAATGCTTTATTTTCCTGGAAGCCTTCTCTGCACCACCATTCAGAGGTCCTCCCTCCTCCCTGGAAAAATCCTGGCCCCTGGTTTATCTGCTTCTTACAGCCTTTACCACATTCATTCAACAAAAATCTACTACGTGTTCTGCACACCGAGCCCTGTGCTGGGCTCCAGAGATGTGGCAGTGGGTAATAGAGTGTGTGTGTGTACGCTGGGGGTTGGGGGGGGGGTGCGGGGTGGGATAGGCGTTGAACACACAGTCACACAAATAAATATATTTGCAAATTGTGTTAAGTGCTCTAAGGGAATAAGGGTATTATGAAAGAACTGTGATGTGTGTTTGAAGGACAAAGGCCCTTCTGAGGAATGAACATTTAAACTGATGGATCAGTTGGAGTTGTTAGTGACCTCAGTGAAGAGGGCAGGTAGGAGCTTTTCATGAAGGACTGTAGATATGAAGGATGGGGTGTTTGAAGAACTGAAAGGAGGCCAGTGAGGAAGCAGAGGGAGTGAGGGTATGACATCCAGTCATGGAGGACTGTGAGGTCATGCATGGCAAGCATTTTGAAAAATGTCCCAAGTATAATAGAAGCCATTTTAAAGGCTTTTACACAAATAAGTAATGTGGTCTGATATGTAATTTTATTTATCTTTTTGAAGATTTAATTTATTTGACAGAGAGAGAGTACACACACACATGCAGGGGAGCAGCAGAGGAAGAGGGAGAAGCAGGCTCTCTGCTGAGATGAAGGCAGACACCTAACCGATTGAGCCACCCAGGCGCCCCTGATATGTAATTCTAAATACTCCTCTGGCTGCTCTTTAAAAACAGAAGCAAGAACACAAGAGTGGCTAATAAGAGGAGATGGTACCCTCTCCATATGAGTGATGGTGTTGAATGTAGGGATTGTGAGCAGAGGACAGATCCTAGATCTATTTTGGGGGTCTGGCCTCTGGAGGGAGTGGGAGCTGTTGCAGGTTACTCCCAGGTTAATGGCTTGGACATCTGAGTGGATAATGGGGCCACCCAATGAGAAGAGCCACGCTGGAAGAAGAACCAGTTTAGGTGGACATGTCTGAGGTTCAATTTTAGACATAACATTGCCAGTAGAGATGTCAAATAGGCAGCTGGATGGATTGATTTTGACTTCAGAAGAGAGGTCAGGGCTGGAGACATATGTCTGGAAAGCCATCAACGTATAGATTTAAGCCATGTGAGAGAATGAGATTGCTTAGGACCAAGGTGTAGAAAGGAACGAGAAGAGACAGGAAGAGGGGAGGAAGAAAAGAACAGAAGAACATACAGGATCAAGCTTCGGAGAACCTAATAGTCTACTTTGTATTGGAATCATCTCTGCCCCTTTGATCCCACCTCTACCTCCTTCTAACAGGGAGAGCAGAGGCTTTGGCTGCTGCAAGAGCTGAAGGGCTTTCGACTGCCCTCAAGGAGACTGCAGGCTAGAAGAGATATGACACGTACAAATGTCCAGGTTATAAGAGTGATGAATCTATGGACTGTTTAAGAGTTTTAAGATTGTCAGGCGAGCAGATAGTTGTCTCCCAGACAACACTTCTTCAGTCTCTATAATGGCGTCCCTACATTGCATTGTATTTATATCCCACACTTGCAGTTGTGAAGCCCTTCAGAACACTGACTTTGGTATAATTTCACATCTTGTATACTTCTCAAATCTAGTGTCCTCATTCCTGGGACAGATAGCACTGCCCTCTTATTTCGTGCTTGGGTTCCTGCCATGGCCTCCTTACAGCTCCCTGCCTCAAATCTCTCCTCAGTTGGGTCCATTCTTCACATTGTAGCCAGCGTGATCTTGAACTGCAAATCTGGGGGTCGATCCCATGCTTTAAGCCCTCAAGAGCATACCACGACTCCCAGGATAAATCCAACTTCTAAGCCTAGTATTCCAGACTCTCCCTTTATATCTTGTACATTCCATGCTTTAGTAACATTCTCTGTCCCAGCAAGAGGGCGCTGCTTACGATATCCTTCCACACAACTCAGCCGTTCCCCAGCTCTGGGTCCCTGTTCTGTCCTTGAAAACATGTTTTCTCCCCACCTTCGCCTGACCAACTTCTACTCATTCATCAAGACTAAACCAGGACAGAGATCACATAGGAAGCCTCTTGGACCTGCACTCACCCTATCGTATGACCACCATCTCCTCAGGAGCCCGTGTCCACCAGCAGGACTGAATCTCTTGAAGGCAACCAATGTGTCTTCTTCATCCTGGTACCTCCAGCACCTATCACGGTTTCAGGAAAATAACAGTCCCTCAGTGAATACTTGTTGAAATAAAATGAATGGGTGAATGATGAATTATAAACTACTGGATGTATTAAGTGCCAAATGAGTAGTACAGAAAATAAGCATAAGAGAAAGGAGGAAGTGGTCACTTCCGGTGGAGAGAGTCCCAGAAAGCTTCACAGATAAGAAGAATTTCTGCTGGAGCTTGCAGGATGAGATAACACATGTGTTGAAGAAGAGTGAAATCAGCCTGATTTGGCTAGGTGGAAAGAAGTGGGGAGGACATTCCACAGGGGCAGGTGGTGGGGGCAAATGTTTCTAGGTGGCAAAACACCAAGCAAGTTTAGGGCAGTCAAGAGACCGGTTTGACTGGAGCAAAAGATATGCAGCTGGGAAGACAAGTAGGTATGAACCACAGGTGGGGGCAGGAAATGGACAGCACAGAAAGGTCTCATACTTTTGTCCAGAGCGATCCACATACAAGAGCCACAACGCTGCCTCCCCGCCCTGCCCCCCCACCCGTCCTTTCCATCAAGGAGGTATAAATTTGAACTTGATTAAGGGGAGTCTTTGGACAATGCAAGCGAAACGAACATTTGGGGCTGCGAGATGGGAGCAGGGTGGGTGAGGTGCTGGATTAGGTAATTATTTGGCGCCTTTGGAGGGTGAACAATAGGCCAACATAACTGACTGGTTTTTATTTTCCTTTGTCTCTTCGGTTTTGCCTGAATCACAGGGCACCTGAACTGACCTAGGAAAAAAGTTATTTTAAGCAGGAAATGCAGCAGGGAGGAGAATGGGAAATCCTAAAATCATGCCAGGAGAGGAAGTAGTCAGGGCTGGTCAGGCTGAGAAGAAGGGGCCTGCTTGCCCCACTGGGTTCCTGGCCTGCTCTTGGGAACTGCCTACTTGTGAGGCTCTTGACAGTGCAGGACAGTGACAGCTGAGCACGTGCCGTGGGGGTCAACACCAGTGTTATGCTGTGTTTGGAGAAGGAAAGCAGAGAATGTATTTGGGCCACACACAGGAGAGCTCTATCCCCTCACCAACTCCACCTGCATCCTGTGTGTGAGTCAAAGGGGATAGCAAAAAAAGAGATTGGAAAGGGAGTTCCAAGCCAGCAGCTGGTCCACATCCCTGCTATTTACTGGCTCTATGGTCTTCACAAGCCACTGAAAGTCTCTAAGACGTGGTCTTCTTTCCCTTCTATTGTTCTATTGAGGGCAGTGGGTTAAGGGTTTTCTCCAGGTCTCAAGTTGTATGACTCTCCCATGATTTGGCTCCAAAAACAGAACCAAAAGATGTGTCTAGACAGAAACAGATCTATTATAAGGTAGTGACAATTATGGAGGTTGGCGAGTCCAGCATCCGCAGGGTGGGTCGACAGCCTAGAGATCCAGGGGAGCTGATGTTGCAATTCTAGTCTGAAGGCTGTCCCCTATAGAACCAGGAAGAGATGGTGTTGCAGATGAAGTCTGAAGCAGGCTGCTGGAGCCTTCTCTCTTGCTTGGGGGAAGCCCATCTTTTTGTTGTATTCAGGCTTTCAACTGGTTAAACAAGATCCAACCCCATTAGGGAGAGCAATTTGCTTCACTCAAGGTCCACTGATTTAAATATTACTCTCACCTAATCAGAAGGGGGAATGAAACATGAGAGACTATGGACTATGAGAAACAAACTGAGGACTTCAGAGGGGAGGGGGGTGGGGGGAATAGGATAGACTGGTGATGGGTGGTAAGGAGGGCACGTATTGCATGGTGCACTGGGTGTTATACGCAACTAATGGAGCATCGAACTTTACATCGGAATCCGGGGACGTACTGTACGGTGACTAACATAATATAATAAAAAATCATTAAAAAAAATAAATAAATATTACTCTCACCTAAAAACACTCTCATAGAAACACCCAGAATAGGATTTGACCAAGTATCTGGGCATCCATGGCCCAGCCAGGTTGACACATAAAATTAAACCATTATACCAAGTTACCTAGCTTTAGAGTCCTATGCCAGATCTCACTCATCCTTTTGACAAGGAGAACAAAGGCAAAAGAAATGTAGATAAAATTAAATTTCCTTACAATTTGCAGCCCTTTGACAAATACTTGAGACAGGCAGAGTAAGGTCCTTAACAAACTCACAACTATCTTAATGTCAACGTCTTGCTAGAGGCAAAAAGCAACCTTAGCTGAACAATAGCTAGACCTCCCGGATCCTCTACGTGTTCCTTAACCTATGGACCCCCTTTTGGAAACCTCCTTTATCTCGCCCCACTCCCACCCCCAACTTAATTGTATATAATCAATGCTCCTCACAATCCCAGTACGACTCTTCCTGCCCATGTGTCCTGGCTCAGAGCTTCAATAAAACATCTTTCTGCACCGAAAATGTCTCAAGAATTCTTTCTTGACCCTTCGCTCAGGCCCACATCACCTCACTTTGACCCAGCCACAAAAGCGCATCCCCCACACCCGCCCTGTATTTTCCATCTTTATTCCTTTGCTAACACGTTGCCTTCCCCCCAAATATTCTTCTCCATCTATCTCTTAGTTCCAGTTTTTGAAATCCTACCTTTCCTTCATGAGTAACTCATTACCACATCCTCTTGGGAGCACCATCCCATTCTAGTAAGAAACCTCGGATAATTCCACAACCTCTGTATATACCTCCGTTTCCTCTTCTGTAAAATAGGGATGATCGCTAACGTAGTAAGGATTGGACGAGCTAATACACATCAGCTAGTTAGAACGGTTGCCTCACTATCACGAGTGTTCACTTGATATTATTATTCTTTCATCTGTCTCTCATTTCCTGCTAGAGATGTGTAAAGAACGGTAATGTGGCTGGGAATTTGCAGTTATCTTAAAGGTAAAATGCTTTGAAAAATGGACATTTATGCATAGACATTACTTTTGTTCCTCCCTTTTGTTTGTAACTCAGTGGTGTTGAACTTCGAGTGGTTTTAAGAATGACTGCCCAGGGTTGTAAACACACAACGTCTGCTCTAGTCACAGGCTTTGAAGGATAATTGTGACCATATGTGATTTTCGTTGTGTGCACTGACTATGTCGAATTTAAACAGTGACGCTGCTTTTGTGGGTTTGGTTCTAACTACGAAATCCTTTCTTCCTGGGTTATTGACGAAGCCCTGGGTGGGAAGTGGCCAGCAAAATGTCTGCCCTAGGCAGGCTGAGTTGCTCTTAGTTCTGTCACACTGCCTTTACTTTCAAAGGCGGTCTACTGCTCTGAAATGCTCCAAGTCCCAAACCTTAAAGGGTGGCTTTCTGGCACAATTACCAGTTTTTCAGCAACTGTATTTCAATAGCCTGTAAGCCATTCACTATTGTGGGGAAATGTAAATGAAGGTCTCTGAGCCCACAAGAGGCAAATGCCTACTTAAGCGGTGTCACCCAGGCACGAAAGCCAGAGGCGCAAATGGCCAACTTGAGACAAAGGAGCACCTATGGTTGTGCCTAGATGTCCCCTCTGGACAATGATGGAAAAAAATGGCCTGGAAGGACCCATGGTACACTTAGAGTCAGAAGCGGGGGAGGGGAGGGGAGCCCCAGCCTTGGAGGTTAAAATTCCCACCTGCTTTTATTTACTACATCTTGGGAGATATCAGGAAGTCTGGCCCAGTGGAGAATAAAAACTTGTTAGAGTCCAATATCTGTGTTATTTCCCTATGTTTGCACCTTGTTTTCCCTCTGGCTGTGCTCCTGTTGGGAACAGCAGCTAGCCCTGTGGACCTGTCTTTAAAGGGCGCCAGGAGAGAACACTGGGGTGTCTGCCTCCCTCCTCATCAGGCTCAGGTGGGGAAGAAAAGGGCCCAACAGAACCCAGCAGATACAGGCAGTCACTCAAAGGCCTAGTCTGAAATCCTGCAAGCTCCTATAAACTAATGGGGAAAACTTAACTAGCAGGCCTGGGGCTGAGAAGCAGTATGAAGTCCCCGGCAAGGCTCCTCAAAGCCACTGCAAGTTTAACATTAAACTTGAAATACCTGTCTCTGGGGCGCCTTGGTGGCTCAGTGGGCTAAGCGTCTGCCTATGGCTCAGGTCATGATCCCAGGGTCCTGGGATCGGACCCCATGTCGGGCTCTCTGCTCAGTGGGAGCCTGCTTCTCCCTCTCCCTACTGCTCCCCCTGCTTGTGGTTGCTCGGTCAAATAAATTAATAAAATCTTAAAAAAAAAAAAAAAGAAGAATGAAAGAACGAACTACCTGNTCTGCCTATGGCTCAGGTCATGATCCCAGGGTCCTGGGATCGGACCCCATGTCGGGCTCTCTGCTCAGTGGGAGCCTGCTTCTCCCTCTCCCTACTGCTCCCCCTGCTTGTGGTTGCTCGGTCAAATAAATTAATAAAATCTTAAAAAAAAAAAAAAAGAACGAAAGAACGAACTACCTGTCCCCTGGGCTCCAGTATCCCCTATTCAACTTATTTTTTTTAAAAAGATTTTATTGGGATGCCTAGTTGGCTCTGTCGGTTAAGCATCTGCCTTCGGCTCAGGTCATGATCCTAGGGTCCTGGGATTGAGTTCCGCATTGGGCTCCTTGCTCAGCAGGGAACCTGCTTCTCCCTCTGCCTGCCGCTCCCCCTGCTTGTGCTTGTGCTCTGACAAATAAATAAATAAAATCTTAAAAAAATAAATAAATAAAAAAGATTTTATTTGAGAGAGAGAGAGAGAGAGAGCATGAGCCAGGGGGTAGAAGGAGAGGGAAAAGGAGACTCCCTACTGAGCAGGAAGTCTGATGTGGGACTCGATCCCAGGACCCTGGGATCACGATCTGCGCTGTAAGCAGACACTGAGCCACCCAGGCGCCCCTTAAACTTGTTTTTGTACATATGTGTGTGATGTCCCTCTTTCTCTAAGCTCATGGAGGGTGGGAAACATCCGTGGTTATGTTGTCACTCCCGGGANGGAAGTCTGATGTGGGACTCGATCCCAGGACCCTGGGATCACGATCTGAGCTGTAAGCAGACACTGAGCCACCCAGGCGCCCCTTAAACTTGTTTTTGTACATATGTGTGTGATGTCCCCCTTTCTCTAAGCTCATGGAGGGTGGGAAACATCCGTGGTTATGTTGTCACTCCCGGGATCTATCGTAAGGTGTTGCCTACAGAAGGCACACTTAATTACCTACTGCTGTGTAACGAACTACCCCAAACTTGGCAGCTTGAAAAAACAGTGCTTTATTAGTTCTCTTGGTTCTGCCACTGGGGCTGTCTTTGGCTGAGTAATTTGCTCCACATGGCACTGGCTCAGACACTAGTTAGGCTGTGTTCAACTGGCCACTTTGGCTGTGCTGGAAGGTCCTAGAAGGCTTTGTTCAAACGTCTGGCACTTAGGGGTTCCTCCATGTGACAGCGCTCTCTCTCTGTTCATTCGGTAGTCAAGCTGCAGCTTATTTACAGTATAGCGGTGGCTTCCAAGAGCAAAAGTAAAAATGGATATATTATATACGTACATTTAGATACATCACATATGTCATTTCAACATGTTATCAACCAAAATCGATCGATGAGATATTTTACATTCTCTTTTAAATGTTTGTGCTAAATTTCAAAACTTTGGTGTGGCTTTTACGCCCACAGCACATCTCAGTTTGGACTTAGCCACATTTTAAATGCTTAAGAGTGACATGTGACTAGTGGCTACCGTATGGAAACGTGAAGAGCTAGACAATCCCTTAATTTTCCTTAGCTCTAAAGGCAGGATGATAAAAGAGGACATGCAAGCACTGTAGTGTATATATTTTAGTGCTACTCTAAGTATAAATGAGACAGAATTCCCTAAACACTCAGCAAGTACCTTGCATGCAGTTAGAGATTATTGAATGTTTGTCTTAGTCGCTTTGGGCTGTTATTACAAAGGACCATAGATTGGATGGCTTATAAACAACAGAAATTTATTTCATATCATCTGGAGGCAGGAAGTCCAAGATCAAGGTCTGGTAGATTCAGTGTCTGGTGAAGGCCTGCTTTCTGGTTCATTGACAGCAGTCTTTTTGCTGCGTCCTCACATGGTGGAAGGGGCTGAGGTTGTTCTCTGGGGCCTCTTTCAAGTGGGCACTAGTCTCATTCACAAGCCTCCCATCACCACGACCTAATCGCCTCCCAAAGGCCCCACCTGCTCATACTTTGGAGATTAGGTTCAACATATGAGCCCCGGGGGGCGTGAACATTCAGTCTGAGGTTAGTCCCATTTCATTGTTTATGAGTATTTCATTGCCACATGGAGATGCTCTTAAGCTTGCTCAAGTAAGGTTACACATTCCTTGAGTTGGAGAGATGGAGAGCATTTATGATTTGCTTTTACCTGGTGCTCTTAACCAGGTTTCTCATTCTTCTCATTTCTCAAAATTTCTCAAAATTTCTGTTTCTCTCTGCTTATTTGCTCTTTCTTCTCTCCACTCACCAGCATCCTTTGCCTACTTGTGGTTCATCATAGCTTCCCTAGCCTTTCTTGCCATGACATGACCTTTTGATCAACTATGACTGACTGATAACTGGTTTGGGTTCTCCATATTTCCTAATTCAAATTCCCAGGAGAGGTAATCTGATTGGCCTGGTTCATCTTTTCATGCCAGTTCATGTCCTACATCACCTTAAAATTGGCTGCCTGGGGTTCAGCTGCCCATCCTTAGTCTAATCAGCTATGGCCAGGGATGTGCCTTCTTATGGTACTTCATATGGTCACCTGGAAATCAGGGAAATGTGGGTGGGGTAGTTTTCCTTAGTGGGGGGTGTGGGCAGACAGGTGCTGATTGATATCACGACATGCTGTTTCTCTCTGTCACTGGGATTTCCCAGTTGATTTCATCAGTCTGACATCACCTGACAGAGGAAGGTTTCTTCCCTTTACTTGCTACTGTCCTTGACCTTTGGGAGAGCTTCTCCTGAAAGCAATGCCTATTATTGGAGTCTGCAGGATCCCTACTTGCTGAGGAAGTCTGATTAGGTGCAAAGCAGTTCTCAACCTTCCAGTGGGAGGCTGATGCGTGTAGTCTTCCTTTTGTAGTTCCTGAAAAACCCATTCCTGGTCCATACACTTAGCACAACAGACTGCTCCCGTGTTTACTTTGCCTATATCCCCCATAAATTAGTGTTTTTTTCTAAGTGGAATTTGTCGTGTCACCCTCTTGCATTCGAATCAGTTGGGAGTGCTCATCTCAACCACAGACCTATGGATGAGAAGCCCAGGGAATGCGGCTTAGGATTCTGCATGTTTATTAGCTCCGTAGATAAGTTCAAGGCAGAATAAGTTTGAGAAGCATTGCATTAAGCCATCTTGTGAACCTCATTTATTTCAGATTATATTGCTCCATTCCCTTGATTTCAAGCAAACCCCTTAGGATGCTTGAATCATGGAACCTAGAATTTTTCTAGAACTTTCCAGATAGTCTAAGGTCCATCCAAGTATCCTCAGAAGAAGATCTGAACAAACATGAAGGTCCTGGCCACCATCCTTTCTGACCCAAGCCCCCAGATCCAATCAGACAGAACCCAAACTTTGCCCCTGACTTGACATTTCCCATGGGACAGCAAAGGTCTTTACCTGGCAGGTCTTGTGTAATAAATCAGCAGAAATCTCGAGGCACCACCCTGGATAGAGGCCCTCCTGGCTGGTTGCCGGAGTCATAGCTCCATGGGATAAGCCCAAAGAAGCCCCAGGCGGGTAGAGAGCGGTGCATGTGGGGCTGCCTCTCTGCAGAATCACAATGAAGCCAGTGTTTGCATTAGAGCCAGACAATGACTCTGATTCAAAGGACAGGATGCCAAGGCTGAAGGGCGCTCTGGGTAAAGGGGAGGACCTGGGCCCCTTTTTGGCTCTGTCTCTGCCTGGAAATGATTCCACTTTTGTTTTTAATCCTATGTCTTTTTTTCTTATCTTTTACAAGCTCGAATAAATGGCCATCCATTTCTTCCGGAGGGATCGCGTATTTTTCATATTTGACCCAAGCATTTAGACACTGTGTACCCCAGCCAGTGCTTGCTGTATATGAGCAAGAGATATGCATTCTCCAGATCCTGGAGAAAGGGAAGTAATCCCCTTAACAATGGCTCGGAATTGACTTTCAGCCTCTCTCTGCAGCCAACACTGAGCTCTTTTGCAATCAATCCACTAGTGCAGGCAGGGTATCACAGAGTTTCAGCTCTGGGCACTCCAGATAGTTTAATTTCTACTCTAGGACAGAAAACACCATTTGATTGGTGGACATTTAGTGGATTATGTGCTTCAGAGAGAGTTTTCCCCTAAGCATCCAATTTAACGGTGTCCAGAAAGTCTTCAAAGTAGGTCAAATGTACAGATACAGTTTCCTGCATGGTGCCTTGCTTATTCATTGAACAGAAAACCTACTATCCTCTCTCTCTTTCCAGCCTGGAAGTGGGTGAGTTATATTCAAGTCTCTAGCCTCTTTCTGAATATATCTCACTAAAAAGGATAACCAAAGAGGGAAAAATTAACATAGACAGATGAAAATCAATTTAATAGAAGAGGAGAAAAAGGGCCCAATATTCTGGAGTAAAATACAGAATTCTCCTTCTGATGTAGATTTTTTTGGTAGGGAATAAAAATATTTTTAGAAACTACTCGCCTTGTGTTTTCAGTAACTGTTAAAGGGATTCTCCTACTAAATAGGAACAAGACATATTGAGAATACAATTAGCCAAATTAGAAATGACTCCATGGAATTGAAAATGCAGTTATAGATTGGCATCCATTTTGGGTGCAGAAAAGTAATAAATACGGCACTGCAAAAAGAAGTGTATTAATGAGAAGATACACTGAAGAAATTATACTGGAAAGCTGAAGAAATGTAAATATAAAAAACTGAAATGGATAGTTATATTTTAAATTATTTAGTTAAAATTACCAGAAATGGGGAAACATAGCTTGAAGAAGAACACTTGATTCCTCATTCCGTATGACAAGGAGTGAAACGTGAATGTTCACTTTTTAGTAAAACAATGAAGATTCTTTTCTGGTGTTTGTTATCAACTTGCTCTCATTCTGCATGGCTGCAAAGAAGCCAGGAATTACTGTTCCTAGAACTGCCTTCTCCATATGGTTCTGGGCTCGAGTTGGTCCAGGAGAGACACTCTCCAGAAGACTGGTTTGTTGTTCTCCTGAGACGGTTGTGACTGCACACTGAAGCCTTCACAATGGCTTCAGACCTTCTGGCCCAGATCACGTTGTGGGATTCATTNCGCACACTGAAGCCCTCACAGTGGCTTCAGACCTTCTGGCTCAGATCACGTTGTGGGATTCATTGACCGATGCAGCCCTGTTCTTCCAAAGTTGTGCAGGCCCTGGAGTAAACTTCCATTCCTGGAACACCTAGACAGTTGTTTTTCCTGCCCGAGTCTTGGCTGTACATTTGAATTTAAGAGTTACTTCCTAATTTAGTCACCAATCATAGAATTTAAAGCAGGAAGTCTAGCTTCCAAATTATTGCAGAAGATAAAAGCAAACAAAATACTATCCATTTAGCAGAGGACAAAACAGAGAGGAGACATAATGTAAGGCGTGAGGCAAGATGACAGGTGTAACACCCCGCATAACGGTTGAGTCAACAAACCTCAACACTTTTAAACCCCTTTAAAAATAGGCAAAGGCTCAGGTTAGAGTAAAAGCAACAAAGCAATCCAGGGACTGCTCACCAAAGAGGTCTTAAAATGATACTGAAAGGTTGAAAAGAATGGGGTGGGGCTCTGTCAGGCCAATGCAAACAAAAAGAAAACGAGAGAGGATTTAAGGTAGTCAAGATTAAACAGAATAATTAGAATTTTAAAAACGTTTACACAACTCGTTCACAAATACATTCTTGTAAAAAGTTCAAACAATACAGAAGTCAACAGAAGTAAAGGGAAGCACCTCGAACATGTGGTGCTTATCCTTTTAGTCTTTTATCACCTATCTATTGATCATCTATCCATCTGTCTGCGCTTTACCGGCTCTAAGGTACATCTGTTTTTATTTTATTTTATTTTTTAAAGATCTTATTTTTGAGTAATCTCTACACTCAACATGGGGCTCAAACTCACAACCCTGAGATCAAAAGTCACATGCTCCACCCATTGAACCAGCCAGGGGCCCCAGATGCATCTATTTTTTAAAGTACCATTATTGGGGCACCTGGGTGGCTTAGTTGGTTAAGCGGCCGACTCTTGATTTTGGCTCAGGTCATGATCTCAGGTTGTGAGATTGGCCCCCATCAGGCTCTGTGCTGGGTGTGGAGCCTGCTTAAGATTCTCCCTCTCCTTACATCTCACTCTGCCCCTCTGCCTTCCCTCTCTTAATAGATAGATAGATGATAGATAGATAGATAGATGATAGATAGATAGATAGATAGATGATAGATAGATGATAGATAATAAAAGTACCATTATTTCTTGTATCTCTAACGAAAAAAATGGTACCAGTTAAATTATGACATGCCAGAAATTGTGAGATGCATTCTAATTTCACATAGTAAAAAATAATTCTTACGGGCGCCTGGGTGGCACAGCGGTTAAGCGTCTGCCTTCAGCTCAGGGCGTGATCCCGGCGTTATGGGATCGAGTCCCACATCAGGTTCCTCTGCTGTGAGCCTGCTTCTTCCTCTCCCACTCCCTCTGCTTGTGTTCCCTCTCTCGCTAGCTGCCTCTATCTCTGTCAAATAAATAAAATCTTTAAAAAAAAAAAAAAAATAATTCTTACAATAGATTTATTCTAACATACTTATTTTTGTATAAGAATTGACTTATTTTATATAATTTCTCTCTTTCTCTCTGCATATATATAACTTCTGTGATTTTCTTCCTTCTCCTAATGATGTAACTTAGGAGATTTTTCTACTTCAGATCATAATTACCCATTAAAAATGCCACAGAGTATTTCATAATTGCAATGTACCATCACTTATTAATTTTTCCTTTAAATGTTAATATTAATATTTACATTATTTCCCTTTTTTTCTCAATGACAATGTTACAATGACCACCTTCATACACTCCTATGGAGCCTTTGTTTGCACATTTTGCTAGAACAGATAACTTGAACTCTTCTGAACACAAGCACCTTTAAAACTTCGGTAGATGCTAACAGATTGTCCTTCAACAAGACCTATACCAATTTACATTCCCATCAATACTTGCTTCCTCATCAAAATGGACGTTATTATCATTATTTAAATTTTTGTCCGTTTGGTAAGCTGTTTTCCTGTTGACTTTTTTGATTACCAGAGAGGTCAACCACCTTATCATGTTTACTATCCATCACATTTCTTCCTCCATGAAGTGACTTTTTATATCTTTTGCTCATTTTTCTTTTGGAGTTTTTCCTTTTNAACGAAAAAAATGGTACCAGTTAAATTATGACATGCCAGAAATTGTGAGATGCATTCTAATTTCACATAGTAAAAAATAATTCTTACAATAGATTTATTCTAACATACTTATTTTTGTATGAGAATTGACTTATATAATTTCTCTCTTTCTCTCTGCATATATATAACTTCTGTGATTTTCTTCCTTCTCCTAATGATGTAACTTAGGAGATTTTTCTACTTCAGATCATAATTACCCATTAAAAATGCCACAGAGTATTTCATAATTGCAATGTACCATCACTTATTAATTTTTCCTTTAAATGTTAATATTAATATTTACATTATTTCCCTTTTTTTCTCAATGACAATGTTACAATGACCACCTTCATACACTCCTATGGAGCCTTTGTTTGCACATTTTGCTAGAACAGATAACTTGAACTCTTCTGAACACAAGCACCTTTAAAACTTCGGTAGATGCTAACAGATTGTCCTTCAACAAGACCTATACCAATTTACATTCCCATCAATACTTGCTTCCTCATCAAAATGGACGTTATTATCATTATTTAAATTTTTGTCCGTTTGGTAAGCTGTTTTCCTGTTGACTTTTTTGATTACCAGAGAGGTCAACCACCTTATCATGTTTACTATCCATCACATTTCTTCCTCCATGAAGTGACTTTTTATATCTTTTGCTCATTTTTCTTTTGGAGTTTTTCCTTTT
>NC_048233.1:46503365-46596926 GCF_002007445.2 Ailuropoda melanoleuca | reverse complement strand
GGTGGGGAAGAAAAGGGCCCAACAGAACCCAGCAGATACAGGCAGTCACTCAAAGGCCTAGTCTGAAATCCTGCAAGCTCCTATAAACTAATGGGGAAAACTTAACTAGCAGGCCTGGGGCTGAGAAGCAGTATGAAGTCCCCGGCAAGGCTCCTCAAAGCCACTGCAAGTTTAACATTAAACTTGAAATACCTGTCTCTAGGGCGCCTGGGTGGCTCAGTGGGCTAAGCGTCTGCCTATGGCTCAGGTCATGATCCCAGGGTCCTGGGATCGGACCCCATGTCGGGCTCTCTGCTCAGTGGGAGCCTGCTTCTCCCTCTCCCTACTGCTCCCCCTGCTTGTGGTTGCTCGGTCAAATAAATTAATAAAATCTTAAAAAAAAAAAAAAAGAAGAATGAAAGAACGAACTACCTGTCCCCTGGGCTCCAGTATCCCCTATTCAACTTATTTTTTTAAAAAAGATTTTATTTGAGAGAGAGAGAGAGAGAGCATGAGCCAGGGGGTAGAAGGAGAGGGAAAAGGAGACTCCCTACTGAGCAGGAAGTCTGATGTGGGACTCGATCCCAGGACCCTGGGATCACGATCTGAGCTGTAAGCAGACACTGAGCCACCCAGGCGCCCCTTAAACTTGTTTTTGTACATATGTGTGTGATGTCCCCCTTTCTCTAAGCTCATGGAGGGTGGGAAACATCCGTGGTTATGTTGTCACTCCCGGGATCTGTCTATCGTAAGGTGTTGCCTACAGAAGGCACACTTAATTACCTACTGCTGTGTAACGAACTACCCCAAACTTGGCAGCTTGAAAAAACAGTGCTTTATTAGTTCTCTTGGTTCTGCCACTGGGGCTGTCTTTGGCTGAGTAATTTGCTCCACATGGCACTGGCTCAGACACTAGTTAGGCTGTGTTCAACTGGCCACTTTGGCTGTGCTGGAAGGTCCTAGAAGGCTTTGTTCAAACGTCTGGCACTTAGGGGTTCCTCCATGTGACCGCGCTCTCTCTCTGTTCATTCGGTAGTCAAGCTGCAGCTTATTTACAGTATAGCGGTGGCTTCCAAGAGCAAAAGTAAAAATGGATATATTATATACGTACATTTAGATACATCACATATGTCATTTCAACATGTTATCAACCAAAATCGATCGATGAGATATTTTACATTCTCTTTTAAATGTTTGTGCTAAATTTCAAAACTTTGGTGTGGCTTTTACGCCCACAGCACATCTCAGTTTGGACTTAGCCACATTTTAAATGCTTAAGAGTGACATGTGACTAGTGGCTACCGTATGGAAACGTGAAGAGCTAGACAATCCCTTAATTTTCCTTAGCTCTAAAGGCAGGATGATAAAAGAGGACATGCAAGCACTGTAGTGTATATATTTTAGTGCTACTCTAAGTATAAATGAGACAGAATTCCCTAAACACTCAGCAAGTACCTTGCATGCAGTTAGAGATTATTGAATGTTTGTCTTAGTCGCTTTGGGCTGTTATTACAAAGGACCATAGATTGGATGGCTTATAAACAACAGAAATTTATTTCATATCATCTGGAGGCAGGAAGTCCAAGATCAAGGTCTGGTAGATTCAGTGTCTGGTGAAGGCCTGCTTTCTGGTTCATTGACAGCAGTCTTTTTGCTGCGTCCTCACATGGTGGAAGGGGCTGAGGTTGTTCTCTGGGGCCTCTTTCAAGTGGGCACTAGTCTCATTCACAAGCCTCCCATCACCACGACCTAATCGCCTCCCAAAGGCCCCACCTGCTCATACTTTGGAGATTAGGTTCAACATATGAGCCCCTGGGGGCGTGAACATTCAGTCTGAGGTTAGTCCCATTTCATTGTTTATGAGTATTTCATTGCCAGCCATGGAGATGCTCTTAAGCTTGCCAAGTAAGGTTACACATTCCTTGAGTTGGAGAGATGGAGAGCATTTATGATTTGCTTTTACCTGGTGCTCTTAACCAGGTTTCTCATTCTTCTCATTTCTCAAAATTTCTCAAAATTTCTGTTTCTCTCTGCTTATTTGCTCTTTCTTCTCTCCACTCACCAGCATCCTTTGCCTACTTGTGGTTCATCATAGCTTCCCTAGCCTTTCTTGCCATGACATGACCTTTTGATCAACTATGACTGACTGATAACTGGTTTGGGTTCTCCATATTTCCCAATTCAAATTCCCAGGAGAGGTAATCTGATTGGCCTGGTTCATCTTTTCATGCCAGTTCATGTCCTACATCACCTTAAAATTGGCTGCCTGGGGTTCAGCTGCCCATCCTTAGTCTAATCAGCTGTGGCCAGGGATGTGCCTTCTTATGGTACTTCATATGGTCACCTGGAAATCAGGGAAATGTGGGTGGGGTAGTTTTCCTTAGTGGGGGGTGTGGGCAGACAGGTGCTGATTGATATCACGACATGCTGTTTCTCTCTGTCACTGGGATTTCCCAGTTGATTTCATCAGTCTGACATCACCTGACAGAGGAAGGTTTCTTCCCTTTACTTGCTACTGTCCTTGACCTTTGGGAGAGCTTCTCCTGAAAGCAATGCCTATTATTGGAGTCTGCAGGATCCCTACTTGCTGAGGAAGTCTGATTAGGTGCAAAGCAGTTCTCAACCTTCCAGTGGGAGGCTGATGCGTGTAGTCTTCCTTTTGTAGTTCCTGAAAAACCCATTCCTGGTCCATACACTTAGCACAACAGACTGCTCCCGTGTTTACTTTGCCTATATCCCCCATAAATTAGTGTTTTTTTCTAAGTGGAATTTGTCGTGTCACCCTCTTGCATTCGAATCAGTTGGGAGTGCTCATCTCAACCACAGACCTATGGATGAGAAGCCCAGGGAATGCGGCTTAGGATTCTGCATGTTTATTAGCTCCGTAGATAAGTTCAAGGCAGAATAAGTTTGAGAAGCATTGCATTAAGCCACCTTGTGAACCTCATTTATTTCAGATTATATTGCTCCATTCCCTTGATTTCAAGCAAACCCCTTAGGATGCTTGATTCGTGGAACCTAGAATTTTTCTAGAACTTTCCAGATAGTCTAAGGTCCATCCAAGTATCCTCAGAAGAAGATCTGAACAAACATGAAGGTCCTGGCCACCATCCTTTCTGACCCAAGCCCCCAGATCCAATCAGACAGAACCCAAACTTTGCCCCTGATTTGACATTTCCCATGGGACAGCAAAGGTCTTTACCTGGCAGCTCTTGTGTAATAAATCAGCAGAAATCTCGAGGCACCACCCTGGATAGAGGCCCTCCTGGCTGGTTGCCGGAGTCATAGCTCCATGGGATAAGCCCAAAGAAGCCCCAGGCGGGTAGAGAGCGGTGCATGTGGGGCTGCCTCTCTGCAGAATCACAATGAAGCCAGTGTTTGCATTAGAGCCAGACAATGACTCTGATTCAAAGGACAGGATGCCAAGGCTGAAGGGCGCTCTGGGTAAAGGGGAGGACCTGGGCCCCTTTTTGGCTCTGTCTCTGCCTGGAAATGATTCCACTTTTGTTTTTAATCCTATGTCTTTTTTTCTTATCTTTACAAGCTCGAATAAATGGCCATCCATTTCTTCCGGAGGGATCGCGTATTTTTCATATTTGACCCAAGCATTTAGACACTGTGTACCCCAGCCAGTGCTTGCTGTATATGAGCAAGAGATATGCATTCTCCAGATCCTGGAGAAAGGGAAGTAATCCCCTTAACAATGGCTCGGAATTGACTTTCAGCCTCTCTCTGCAGCCAACACTGAGCTCTTTTGCAATCAATGCACTAGTGCAGGCAGGGTATCACAGAGTTTCAGCTCTGGGCACACCAGATAGTTTAATTTCTACTCTAGGACAGAAAACACCATTTGATTGGTGGACATTTAATGGATTATGTGCTTCAGAGAGAGTTTTCCCCTAAGCATCCAATTAAACGGTGTCCAGAAAGTCTTCAAAGTAGGTCAAATGTACAGATACAGTTTCCTGCATGGTGCCTTGCTTATTCATTGAACAGAAAACCTACTATCCTCTCTCTCTTTCCAGCCTGGAAGTGGGTGAGTTATATTCAAGTCTCTAGCCTCTTTCTGAATATATCTCACTAAAAAGGATAACCAAAGAGGGAAAAATTAACATAGACAGATGAAAATCAATTTAATAGAAGAGGAGAAAAAGGGCCCAATATTCTGGAGTAAAATACAGAATTCTCCTTCTGATGTAGATTTTTTTGGTAGGGAATAAAAATATTTTTAGAAACTACTTGCCTTGTGTTTTCAGTAATTGTTAAAGGAATTCTCCTACTAAATAGGAACAAGACATATTGAGAATACAATTAGCCAAATTAGAAATGACTCCATGGAATTGAAAATGCAGTATAGATTGGCATCCATTTTGGGTGCAGAAAAGTAATAAATACGGCACTGCAAAAAGAAGTGTATTAATGAGAAGATACACTGAAGAAATTATACTGGAAAGCTGAAGAAATGTAAATATAAAAAACTGAAATGGATAGTTATATTTTAAATTATTTAGTTAAAATTACCAGAAATGGGGAAACATAGCTTGAAGAAGAACACTTGATTCCTCATTCCGTATGACAAGGAGTGAAACGCGAATGTTCACTTTTTAGTAAAACAATGAAGATTCTTTTCTGGTGTCTGTTATCAACTTGCTCTCATTCTGCATGGCTGCAAAGAAGCCAGGAATTACTGTTCCTAGAACTGCCTTCTCCATATGGTTCTGGGCTCGAGTTGGTCCAGGAGAGACACTCTCCAGAAGACTGGTTTGTTGTTCTCCTGAGACGGTTGTGACTGCACACTGAAGCCTTCACAATGGCTTCAGACCTTCTGGCCCAGATCACGTTGTGGGATTCATTGACCGATGCAGCCCTGTTCTTCCAAAGTTGTGCAGGCCCTGGAGTAAACTTCCATTCCTGGAACACCTAGACAGTTGTTTTTCCTGCCCGAGTCTTGGCTGTACATTTGAATTTAAGAGTTACTTCCTAATTTAGTCACCAATCATAGAAGTTAAAGCAGGAAGTCTAGCTTCCAAATTATTGCAGAAGATAAAAGCAAACAAAATACTATCCATTTAGCAGAGGACAAAACAGAGAGGAGACATAATGTAAGGCGTGAGGCAAGATGACAGGAGTAACACCCCGCATAACGGTTGAGTCAACAAACCTCAACACTTTTAAACCCCTTTAAAAATAGGCAAAGGCTCAGGTTAGAGTAAAAGCAACAAAGCAATCCAGGGACTGCTCACCAAAGAGGTCTTAAAATGATACTGAAAGGTTGAAAAGAATGGGGTGGGGCTCTGTCAGGCCAATGCAAACAAAAAGAAAACGAGAGAGGATTTAAGGTAGTCAAGATTAAACAGAATAATTAGAATTTTAAAAACGTTTACACAACTCGTTCACAAATACATTCTTGTAAAAAGTTCAAACAATACAGAAGTCAACAGAAGTAAAGGGAAGCACCTCGAACATGTGGTGCTTATCCTTTTAGTCTTTTATCACCTATCTATTGATCATCTATCCATCTGTCTGCGCTTTACCGGCTCTAAGGTACATCTGTTTTTATTTTATTTTATTTTTTAAAGATCTTATTTTTGAGTAATCTCTACACTCAACATGGGGCTCAAACTCACAACCCTGAGATCAAAAGTCACATGCTCCACCCATTGAACCAGCCAGGGGCCCCAGATGCATCTATTTTTTAAAGTACCATTATTGGGGCACCTGGGTGGCTTAGTTGGTTAAGCGGCCGACTCTTGATTTTGGCTCAGGTCATGATCTCAGGTTGTGAGATTGGCCCCCATCAGGCTCTGTGCTGGGTGTGGAGCCTGCTTAAGATTCTCCCTCTCCTTACATCTCACTCTGCCCCTCTGCCTTCCCTCTCTTAATAGATAGATAGATGATAGATGATAGATAGATAGATAGATAGATAGATAGATAGATAGATAGATGATAGATAGATAGATGATAGATAATAAAAGTACCATTATTTCTTGTATCTCTAACGAAAAAAATGGTACCAGTTAAATTATGACATGCCAGAAATTGTGAGATGCATTCTAATTTCACATAGTAAAAAATAATTCTTACAATAGATTTATTCTAACATACTTATTTTTGTATGAGAATTGACTTATATAATTTCTCTCTTTCTCTCTGCATATATATAACTTCTGTGATTTTCTTCCTTCTCCTAATGATGTAACTTAGGAGATTTTTCTACTTCAGATCATAATTACCCATTAAAAATGCCACAGAGTATTTCATAATTGCAATGTACCATCACTTATTAATTTTTCCTTTAAATGTTAATATTAATATTTACATTATTTCCCTTTTTTTCTCAATGACAATGTTACAATGACCACCTTCATACACTCCTATGGAGCCTTTGTTTGCACATTTTGCTAGAACAGATAACTTGAACTCTTCTGAACACAAGCACCTTTAAAACTTCGGTAGATGCTAACAGATTGTCCTTCAACAAGACCTATACCAATTTACATTCCCATCAATACTTGCTTCCTCATCAAAATGGACGTTATTATCATTATTTAAATTTTTGTCCGTTTGGTAAGCTGTTTTCCTGTTGACTTTTTTGATTACCAGAGAGGTCAACCACCTTATCATGTTTACTATCCATCACATTTCTTCCTCCATGAAGTGACTTTTTATATCTTTTGCTCATTTTTCTTTTGGAGTTTTTCCTTTTCCTTTTCACATGATCTGTGGATCTCCTTAGGGTTATGGGCAATAGCCCACTGATCTGTTATGTACCTTGCAAATATTTTCTCCCTTCCTCTGCTTCTATCTTCATTTTGTTATGATGAAGTTAGCATGTGGATTTTTAAATAGAATCAATTATGTCGACCTTTCTTTTACAGAGTTTAGGGTTTGTGTTCTAATAAAAATTACTTCTTAATTCCAGATTAAAGTATTCTCCTATGTGTTCTCTCAATAAGGAGACGTATCATTTCACTTAAGATGCCCAGAAGTAAGGTGGATTTTGGCATGGTATGAACAGTGATCCATGAGGTTCTCCTGAACTTGACTTCATTGCATCCCATCTTTGGTTCTGCCTTTATTTTAGGCTGCTAGCAAGATGGTGAGAGCAGGCACAGATTTCATAGGCAGAGTTCACAGAAAATCCAGAGGAACAAAAGGGACTGTATTTTCCTGTTTCTCTTCCTTAGAAACATGAAAAAAATTTCCCAAAGCTCCAACACACTTCCCCTCATGTCTTGGTCCAATTACTGCCCAAGGAAATGTGATTACCATGATTGCCTTAAACTAATCCTTTGGGGTAAATAGATTGGGGGAGGGGGGATCAAATACAATCATCACCATAATTACTTTGTTAAAATTCCAATCCCAAACTCTTTGCCTGAAATTAATTTGTGTACAGTGCTAGGTAAGGATCTAACCTAATCTTAGTTGCTTAATCAATACCTAATTATTTTAATACCATTTATGGCTTATGCCATTGTTTTGTTATTGATTTGAAATGCCACTTGAAATACATAGGCACATATATACATAGGCATAGACGTATGGGAATCTCTGGACGCTCTTCCCTTCTAGGTCACTATATGTCTATTCCTACACCAAAGTTACCAAATCCACTGTGTTTTGCTGTGTGGGAAAACAGCCCCACTCACGTTATTGTTTCTGTTTTTCAAAAAACAATTTGTTATTTTCACATAATTTCTTGAGGCATCATTAAATCAGCTTGTCTGGGTAAAAGAGTAATCAGCTCTAATCTTCAATAGGGTTCCGTCAGTCATCTATTACTTTGGGAGACGACCACTACCCTCACAGCACCGAACCCCCCAATCCAGGGATACTCGGGTCATAGCTCAGAAAGAGTCTTCCCTCATACGAGGTTACGTATTTGCTACTAGGGTATTAGTCTGTTCGGGCTGCCCTAACAAACTACTACAGACTAGGTGGTTTAAACGCAAGAAATTCACTTCTCATAGCTGTGGAGGCTGCTAAGTCTGTGATCAAGGTGCTGGTCCATTCAGTGTCTGGTAAGGACTGTCTTCCTGGTTTGCTGTTGGCTGCCTTTTTGCTGTGTCCTCATTTGGCAGAGAGAGGTATCTTTCTCTTTTTATAATGCCACAGTTCTATTGGATTAGGGCTACACCTTTATGACTCATTTAACCTTAATTACCTCCTCAAGAACCTATGTCAGATACAGTCACAGTGGGAGTGAGGGCTTCCACACGTGAATTGGGGTCGGTGGGTCGGGGGAGACACAATTGATTGTGTCTATTGTGAACAGAGAAGCAACTGGCAGAGTAGATTCAAGAGGAGGCACTGGGGGAGAATAAAGTTGATCTCTGCCTATCACTATTACCAATAAAGATTTCAAAGGTTTACATTTTAATGTAGCCATATTTCTTCATGGTAAGTCTTGTCAAGAAATTCTTCCCCAGCCCAAGGACATGAAGATATTCTCACATGTTTTAACAGGTTTCAAGTGTTGTGTTTTACATTGGGTCCTTAATTTTTCTAGATATTACTTTGGATAGAGGGTGAAGTAGGAATCTAATTTCATTTTTTTTTTTTTTTACATTTAGAAATCCAATTGCCCTGACACCATTGACCACTCTGTCCTTTCTGCACTGCTGTATCCCCTCTGTTGTGTTATGCTAGACTCCTGCCACTTGTGTTTTAGTGTCCAGGCTCTATACTCTTCTTCCAATCTGTTGGCCTCTTCCTGCATCTAGAGGCAACTTGCTCCATAACGAGGGGTGTGTGTGTGTGTGTGTGTGTGTGTGTGTGTGTGTGTGTGTGTGTGTGTGTGTGTGTGTGTATGTTTGACAGAGAAGGGTGGGGTTCGATCCTGAGGTAGAGTTTCAGGTCTGAAAGGTTTACTTGGCTATCAAAAGGCTATCTTTTTAAAGATTTATGATAAGGGCCACATGTGCCAAGAACTGTCACTCCAGCGCTATAAAAACCTTGGTTTACAACATCCAGATTTCTTGCAAGGAAATGATGTGAGCAAATTAATCAAACTCATCCTTTTGGGGCTTTGTACGCAGAAGTATAATCACAGTTGCCTTGCAATGATCCAAGCAGGGTGAGTTTGAGGGCAATGGAGAGTGTCTTCTTCATTCTGAGACACGTGTTCATGGGTGGTTAGACTGTGTATGATTTCCCCTCACCTTTCAGCTTTTCTGTATTTTCTCAATTCTCTATAGTGTGCATGGGTTGCTTTTACTTATGCACCTGTTAGAAGTGCGTTCAGCTACGAGAATGGGAAACCTGACCAACAGTGGCTTAAACAAGTCAGGAAGTCCCTGGGTAGAGAGCCCGGGGCCGAGCGAGAGCCTCAGTGCTGCCAGAGACTGGCCGTTTCTGTCTCAGACGCAGGCCGTCATCCTCACCTGTGTATCTGCACTGTCACGGGACGGCTGCTGCTCCTCCACGCTTCATGCTCCTGTTGAAAGAAAGGGCGAGAAAAAGGAAAGAGAAAGTAGGACACTTTTCTTAGGAAAACAGAAGCTTTTTCAGGAAATTCACTGTGGTAGTCTGCTAGTGTCTCATCAGTCATGACTGCCCCTAAGTGCAAGGCAGTCTGGGAAGCTGAGGACTTTTATAAGGGTGCAATGTTGCATGGAACATTCTAAAGCAGGGATTGGCAAAGAATGGCCCCTGGGCCAAATGTGCCCTGATGTGGTTTTTTTTGTAAATAAAACCTTTTCTTTTCTTTGTAAATAAAATCTTATTAGAACACAGCCACACCCATTCGTTTATATAACGTCTGCGGCAGTTTTTGCTACAACAGCAGAATTGGGCAGGGGTGACAGATCATATGAGCACAAAGTGGGAAGTATTTGCCAACTGGTCCTCTCCAGAGGAAGTCTGTGGACCCCCAATCTGAGAGAGAAGAGAAAGAGGGCAGATGTTGGGAGGCAGCTGGTAAGTAAGAAAAAAAATCCAACATGATGTTGGCAGCCAGTAACCCATGAGGAGTGACTCATGTCCCGAGGAGGGCAAGCTGCTTTAACGAACACATCCCACCAAGGAAAGGACAGATGTTCAAAAACCAAAAACCGAAGTTAGAAAAGAACTTACTGGAAGAGATACATTTCTGTACAGTGTCCGCCCTCCCAGGCGCCAGCCCTGATAACGGAAGGGCGATGGTTTAGTCTCCAACCCTGTTATTTTTTCATCATTTTCTGCTCATTAGGATAGAAGAGAAATCTCCTCAGGTTTCAGAAGTCCCTCCTTGGCTCAAGTGGAGGAAAGCAGTAAGGTGAGAAGGCTGTGTGAAGCGATCTCCTGTTCTCTGTCCTCACTCTGCAATGAAAGGGAAGCGTCACTCTGCCCTGGGAGTCACGCTGAGAGGAAATAGTTCTCATCGTGTCTGAAAGAGTGGTGGTGGCAGAAGAGGAGATCACAGGACCCTGAAGACTGTGCGCCCTGAGCTTCTGCACAATCCGCCATGGCCACTGGAGTCTTAGGCGAGGTTCCCTTATAACTGTTGCACGTACATCAGATCACGCGACACGCGTGACTCGCCTGACAGTGAAGGATCAGCCCGAGTCACCTGGCAAATGAATGCTGCTGATCTTCTCTGATCCCAAATGAGAAAAGTAAGTCCATCTTGAGATAAAGATGACACAAAATTCTCAGGACAGTCCCCAGGTAAACTTGACTCAGTGACGAGAATGCAGTAGCCCACTTCCAGGCCCCCATGGCGCAGGTTCTTTCCGTAGTGACCATGTATCTGCAGTGACTATCAGGGCAGCTCTTCAGAGTTTACATGTCAGACGTCTGATGTAGTGTCTTAAGACCACAGCCAACCACAGGCCCATGGCTTCCAAGGAATCCACGTTCCTCATGGCTGCCAGAGGGATCCATTCTCAAATGGAAATCTGATGAGGCCTCGCGGAAAAAGTGCCGCTCCAACTGAGCCGTTGTTGTTTTTTAAGATTTTATTTATTTATTTGAGACACAGAGATCACAGAAGGAGAGGGAGAAGCAGACTCCCCGCTGAGCACAGAGCTTGACGCAGGGCTCGATCCCAGGACCCTGAGATCATGACCCCAGCCAAAGGCAGATGCTTAACCAACTAAGCCACCCAGGCGCCCCTCCAGCTGAGTTTTGCGGGGCCAGGAGTGTACAGATAGAAGAAATGAGTTTTCTGCGGAGAGAAAGCGACATTTGCAAACCCACCGAGGCACGAAACAATGTATGTGACCTGGAAACTGCAAGGAGCTCCATCAGGGAGCAGCACAGGGCAGAGGAGGGGCTGGAGAGGCTGGTCTGGGCCAGATCAAGCAGAGAGAGTCCTGTGAGCTTAACCCAAGACTCCAAACCTCATCTTAAAGCTGCAGAGAACCATTGAAAGTTTGTGAGCAGTGTGGCAACAGGGTGATATTGGAACTTAAGAAACGTCCCTCTGGTTGCAGAGTAGACAATGGCATGCTGAAGGGGATGCCGAAGGCCAGACCTTTAATCACCGTAATCCAGAGGAGAAATCTGAGTGAAGGATGGTGAGGGGCATCTGACTGCAGAGATTTCGAGGAGGGAGAAGCTACAGGCATTGGTGTCTCCTTGGGTAGTAGAGTTGAAGAAGGTGTTCTGAGGGAGTCTGGCCTGGCTCACTAGGTAGACAGTGGAGCCCTTCATCAGGATGGGGCCTGGGGGGAGGAGCGGGTGCGTGCAGAAAGATGGTGAGTTGATTTTTGCCATGATTTTGCCATCAACCTTCTCAAGCTGTTGGAATGGGGTGGGACTTGTACGATCCCCTGCAAAATAAAGAGCAGCTTTTTACCAAAAGCTGAGTTCATTATCTTCTAGTATCCATCGTTGCTGTTGAGAAGTTTTAATTACACTCGTCTGATTTTTATTCCTTTGTCTAGGACTGTTTTATCTCTTCAGAAGTTTTTATAATGTCTTAGGTGTGGGGTTTTGGTTTTCATCTTGTTGGGAGCTCACAGTTCTAAGTCTCAGGACCACCTTTTACTATAGAAAATATTCCTGTACTGTTTCTATGAATTAATATTAATTCTCTGGAGTTTTGAAGACTTAGAATTTAAAAAAAAGAAAGACGCTGAGAGCTCATTTCTGTGGTGATCTTGGCAAAAAGCTGAGGTTTCCAGATGATGGAACTATAACTGGGAGTCCAGGCTCATGAACTACTGGTGCAAACACTTCCATTGTGTCACCTCCCATCCCTCTGCCCACCCCCACCTGCCTATGCGGCTACACTCCCAAGTGCAAAGTGGAAGCAGAGTTTATAGAATTGTCCTGTTTAAAATGTGTTTCAAAATGTACCTGGGATTTGTTTCAAGCAAGTATGGATGGTAACACAGGCAGACACAGAAATGACTGTTGTGAAGGAAGAAGTGGATACCACGGATCCCTAGAAGCAGAGGCAAGATACAGTATGCGGGGCCACCTGGGGAAGCACCAGGGTCCGGGGGCAGAAAGGGCAAGGGCAAAGTATGGACTCCACCCTTTATTGTGGTTTTTGTGGGAAGGAATGGAAAAGGCTTAGGGTTGGATAGTTTCAATAATTTCAGCAGGCTCTGGGCTGTGGGGGTGGTCTTGAATTGTCTGATGCCTGGCCCTGGGGTGATTTTGGGTGGGGGTAATATTAGCTTGGTGGGTGACAGCGGGACAGCAGAGGTGGTTGGGGGTATGGGCTCAGGAACTGTTGGTTTGCATTTCATGCTTGTGGGCAAGTTGTTTGTCGTTCCTGGGAATTAGCTAACCCCAAGAGGGGCTGTCCTTCCCAGGTCTGAAAGGCCCTAAGGCGTCCAACTATCAGAAATATGGAAAATAAAAAACACAATGAAGACAAAAAAAAAAAAGAATTTAAAACTTACCCTGGGGAATTTTTTATATTGATTACATCTTTAAGATGATAGTATTTTAGGTATGTCGGATGAAATAGCATATATAATTAAAATTAGTTTGACCTGATTTCTCTGTTTTGATGTAGCTGTTAGAAAATGTAAAGTTAATATGTGACTTACAGTACATATCTATTGCACAACATTCTTCTTGATAAAAATTACAAGATGGGGAAAAGTATGTTTTCCAACAGTATACTGAGACAGGATATTTTTATGGTTTAGTATTACCTGCAAGTCAGCGTGCAAACTTGTAAGGGGCAAACCAACATCATGGGCCTCCTGAGGAAATATACAACGTCCCTCAGGAAGTATTACTGCCCAGCCTATGCGACCAGAATCTCATCAGGAGGAAAATCAGACAACGCCAAACCGAGACACAGTCTAGCCTGTCCTCTCCAAATCTATCAATGCCATAAAAGACAAAGAAAGGCTGAGAAATGAGAAAATATACACACACTGAAGTATTTAGAGATTGCGAGTCACAGCGTCTGTAACTTACTCTCAAATAGTTCAGCACAAGTTTTTGGAGCTACATATAGAGAAAGCAAAGGGGAATTCATTGAATTCTTTTGGCATCTTTTCCATAAATTTGAGAAATTTTGAGAGTAGAATATTAAATGATTTTTTAAAAAGATTTTATTTATTTATTTGCAAGAGAGACAGAAAGCATGAGTGGAGGGGAGGGTCAGAGAAAGAGGGAGAAGCTCCCCACTGAGCAAGGAGCCTGATGTGGGACTCGATCCCAGGACCTGGAGATCATGACCTGAGCCAAAGGCAGATGCTTAACAGAATGAGCCACCCAGGTGCCCCAATACTAAATGATTTTTAAAGATAATTTTTTTTTAAAAGCTTATGAGAGACAGCACTGTGGAAAGTGCCAGAAAGTTCTCATTTTTAGATCCAGGCAAGAGGGGCTCTTACACTGGGCCTTGCAGAGGCCCCATCCTACCCTTTGGCTGTGCCCCTCTCCACAGGGTTGGGAGGTGGCAGGGCCACAGGGATGCATCTACCCAGAGCCCACCAACCCCATTCTAGAGCCCCCAAGAACACATAACTTAGCAGTTCCCTGCCACGTGACCCTGAGCCCACTTCTGGATTTGTGTGTGCCTGTTGCCTGGACCCATCTTCCTGAGAATGGACCACACTGAAGGGGTGCACACCCCAAGGCTCAAGGGATAGATGTTTGCAGGGAGCATTGCATGAAGCTTGGACATGCAGGCCAGGGTGTCTACATGATCTCAAGGGACACCCCTTGCAGTTCAGGGTGGAGTGGGGGGGCAGGGGGTGGCTAGGTATAGGGTTGGGGTTGAACAACAGGTGCAGAACTCCAAGGAGTCTGAGAAGTCTGAATTCAGGTCTGGCCTTATAAGTCATTGTGAAGGTCTGTTTGTCTAAGTGGATAATAAAACCCATTTTTACATAGTTGGCCAGCTCGATGTATCACTTTAACGTATTTAGCCAAATGGTATGTGGAGCTGCATTCGTGCTCTTTCCCTAGGCCCTGCCATGCTGGGCACGTGACCGGGGCTGGGAAGCCTTGAGAAGCCTGCCTGCACAGGCTCGGCACTGCCACCACCTCTTGGTTCTCATTACAGGTGGTGGGGGGTGGGGTGGGGGAAACACCTCCCTAACAATGGAAAGACCAGAGCCTACAACAATATGGGAAGATGGGCAGGAACCTGGACTGAATACACAAGGAGACTGCGAGAACTCAGAAAGCCCTTGAGCAGTAGCCCCCGAGGGAAAACACACACTTCGCAGGAAAATTTCTCTCTCACAGCTTAGGACGGGTCACAGTGAGAACAACATAGTGAGCACTTTTACTATGCAAGGATCTGATGGCCAGGCCCCATATGGTGCAGATTATCTGGAAAACTCTTGAGGGGGATCTCCAGTCCTCAAGCCTCATATTCCAAAGGGGGTCGGAGGTGGGATTAGTATCCTGGATCCCAGGGGTGGGACCAGGAACCCTAGCAGGGGCTGTACCAAGCAGCCTCCTTGGAGACTTAGCAGTGCTGGCCCCCAGGAAGGCCTCAAGGGGCAGCCCTGGGTGCTGGAAAGGCTACAGCCTGGGGTTCTGCCCAGCTCCCTTCGGGGGCTGATGCCCTCAGGAAGGCCCATACACCCTACAGCGGACATTTCTCACTCTTCACTTGGCTGGCTGCTTCTCATTACCCAGGTCTGAGCTCCAATGTCATCCTCTCAGAGGCTGCCTCGACCACCCAGCTAAGGCCACAGCCTGCAGCCTCAGCCCCACCCAGGCAAGCTTTCGTTCACCCTCCTTCACGGTCTTCACGGTGCTTCAGACTCCTGAGAGTGTCTTGTGTATTTATTTGTTCTCTCGCTTCTTATCAGGCTTCCTCCTAGACTAGAACTTTTTGGGAACAGAGAATTTTACCTGTCTCACTTATCACTATAGCCTAGTCCAATACCTGACAAGGTGCAGACATTCGCAATAAACATTTGTTACAAAATGCAAAAAAAGAGAAATTTCTCTGAAGTTTCTCTCTGTAGGAAGCATAAACAGTAAACCTCACAGGGTCATGGAACATAGCTCAAATAGCTGACAGCAAGCCAGCAGTTAATGTGAACATTTTTATGCTAAAAAGTCAATGTATTCATTTTCTATCGCTGCATAACAAATTACCAGAAACTTGATGGCTTAAAGCAACCCAAATTTATTACCTCAGTTTCTGTGGAGTCTGGCATGTTTTGGCTGAGTCCCCTGCCTAGAGTCTCATAATGTAATGAAGGAATCAGTGGGCTGTGTCCTCATCTGGAGGGGGACTGGGGAGAGGTATGTTTTCACACTCTCCCTGGTTGTTGACAGAGTTCAGTTCCTTGTGGTTGTAGGACTGAGGTCCCTGCTGTCTCGCTAGCTGCCGAACAGCAACGTTCTTTTTTTTTTTTTTAAGATTTTGTTTATTTATTTGACAGGACAGCCAGCGAGAGAGGGAACACAAGCAGGGGGAGTGGGAGAGGAAGAAGCAGGTTCCTAACAGAGAAGCTCGATGTGGGGCTCGATCCCAGAATGCCGGGATCACGCCCTGAGCCGAAGGCAGACACCTAATGACTGCGCCACCCAGGCGCCCCCGAACAGCAACGTTCTTAGCTGCTAGAGGCTGTGCTCAGCTTCTGGTCACGTGGCCCCCTCCACCTCAACTAGGGAGAACACCTCACACAACGAATCCTTTTCATGCTTTGAATCTCTCACATTTCCCTCGGCTACCAGCCAGAGAAAATGCTTTGCTTTTAAGGGATTCAGGTGGTGACATGAGGCCCAACTAGATAATCTCTTTATCCTAAGGTCAACTGGCCATGTAACGAGCTAAACCCAGGAGTAAAATCTGTCACCTTCACATTTCTGGGAATTATTCAGAACACATACACTAGGGCCAAGAAATCTTTGGGGACATCCTAGAATTCTGTCTATCATGGTCAAGTTCATTTTCTTGTCTACTTTATTACATATTGTTTTGATAAATGTTTATGTATATTTGTATTTAAGTACACATATATATTTTATGTTTACATATATCATTTATTTATAAATTATATGTAATTATATCAAGTTATATATTTCATCAAAATAATTATATCATAACATATTGCGATGTTATATATATTTACATATACAAACATTACATAAATATTTAAACACGTAAATATCAGAATATAAATATCAAAATATGTATTTGCATATAATTTGTATAAAACAATATTAGATAAAATTGACTGGCTGGGAAAATGTAGGATGGCTCCTTGTGGTATGACCTGCTCTGTCCACCACTGCAAAGCCACTTTGAAAAGCCTAGACAGAATGGGTCCATCGCAGGGATGCTGTGAGCATCCCATGAGGCAAAGCATGAGAGAGGAAAGGAGAGCATCTGAACTTCTGACCTGGAGTCAGACAGACGTGAACTTTGATCCTGTCTCTCCCGCTTGCCAGCTCTGCAACCTTGGGTAATTCATTTAATTTGTTTTGAGTTTTGGCTTCCCCATCTTAAAATGGGAACAATTAGACTCACCTGTTAAGTTTGCTATATCAAATAAAATAGTGGTTGAGGAAGTTTTCAGGACGCAGATTAAAGTAGGTACTCTATAAATGCTTGTGATTCCAAATCTGGCATTTTCCACACTGAGCTTAGCTTTTGGATTAGGGCATTATGCCTCTATGGGGTTTCTATTACAAGGCCAGTATGTTTCTAGAAGGGTAAGACCTTACTTTGGCTCTGTGTTTGGCACCTGCTGGACAAAGAGAAACTCTTTTGCCCTGAGAAGTCAGCTCTGGTGAGAGGAAGGAGGTCCTGGCAGAGAGCTGGTAGCAGAGGAGATGGCCCCCAGGGCAGAGAAGCCTGGGGGCGGCAGGAGCATGCAAGAAAATCTAGATCAAGGGTGGCCGTTCCTGGGGTCTTAGTGGGCAAATACAGCAGTCCCTGGGAACCCTGGAGGCTGTAGGAATCTCTACACACCCTTCCTAAGAAGGAGTGGGTTGATGCCCCGCAGGCCAGAACCACATTCTGGCATCCCAAATGTCCAGCCATTCCACTCAACAGTCCTCCCCCCCTTGCCCTAATTCCCTCCCTATCCACTCACTCTCTATCTGCCGTCCTAGCAGATTCACTCTGACCTACAAACCCAGCTGCCCTCCTTTGGGGAGCTCTCACAACACTTACGAATAAATGCAACCTAACGTGATCTAGTTTTCCAGACGTACCTGGGCAGAGTGCTCTTACAGCAGCAAGCAGCCTGGGGTGGGAGTGACTTGGGGAGGGGAATGTCACCTGGAAAAGACTTCCAGAGGCTCTTGAAGGCTGAGGGGCTTGGATAGCTGTGGAGTTGGGGGAGAACTTCTAGAGGGAGTACGGACTGTCTACAAACATCCTGGCTCTCCTTCTGGGCATATGGTCCAATTGCATCTCCCTGCTATTGCTGTAGAACCAAGGAGAGAAAGAGGGCACAAAGGGATGGGAAGGAAAAGGATATGTGAGAAGAAGGAAATATTTAGAAGTTTCTTCTCAATCTTCTTATATAGACTGTGCTGTGAAGGAAGAAAAGGTCTGTGAAGAGTGTGGTGCTGGTGATGTGTGGAGGTAGCCTGGTGTGCGTGTCGGGGGGGGGGCGCAGGGGAGAAAGAGACTGGGTAGCCAAAGAGTTGTCAAAAGTGGGCGAAGCAAGAACCGGGCTGACTAGCGGCCAGGCAGCCAGGAGTTTCTTTGTGCTGAGATTAAGTCAAGACATTTGTCCTGCGCAGGCCATTGTGGGTGCCAATGCAAGGTCTGGGTCCAGGTGCTGTTGCTCAAGCTCATATATTTTTTAACCACATCCTGCCCAATGAAAGTCCAACTAGGAAGAATTTACAAGGTCCCTATGCTCCCACTACAGGGGAATTTTTGCTAGAATCAGGGCTTGTTGAGTTATGGAGTCAAAGGGGGTTAAGAGTCCCCAGGCTGGTAGGATGTATTAAGCCTTCTAATCACTTTGGATCCCATCAATGCCACCAAACACCTCTCTTGTTGGTAACAGACTCTCAGAAAGAGAAAGGGAAAACCCTCAAACTGCCCCCCCCCGCCCACCACAAGACTCACCAAGAATTAGTAGCCCAATAGGAATCCTCAGGGACCAACCCTAAGATTGCTTGCAATCAGAAACAGGTCCCAGGTAGAGCAATTGTCCCAACACCTTGCTCACCTGCATGTGTTCTGACCTGAATAGCACAGTCTATAATTAACCATGCTGAATGTATTGGCATTAGCAAATCAGCTAATCAAGTCATAGGGTGATTAGTTGTAAAACAAAAAAAATCCCAGGCTTGCAAATTCTTTAGCTCCTTATTGTAGCTTTCACTCCTAGAGTTGCCTCGCCTGAGTGTTTTGACTTGCCAACCAACCTAGAGAGACTTGTGTGGGTGATCCAACAAGGAGGAGGAAGGAGAAAGGGAGGTGGAAGAGAGGGTGGGAGGAAAACGTGCGACCAGAGGTTAGTTGTGTTTCTGAACAAACAATCAGGATGTTGCATAAGTTGTGAGGAATTGTGGGATGGGAAACCTAGAATCTCCAATCAGCATAAAAGAGTGAAGGAGAAGAGGATCCCAAAGGATCTGGCACTGGAACACTTGAAGGGTCTTGCGATTGCCTCTAATTCTTACCATCCTGCTCTGAACTTAAAGCTTTCTGGTGACCCTGACAACAGGGAGAGGAGGGGAGGGAAGGAGCCCACATTGGGCAAAGAATGTAAAGTAGAGAAGACAACTTAGAAAGTGACCTGCCCTCTGAAGCAGCCTAGAGGAAAGCACCTGAGCAATGCAGGTGTGGCCCACACAGTCCTGGATGGAAGCTTATTAAAGAGGGAGGAGCTGGGCTGCCAGCCCTGGGCACTGAGGAGCTATCTGGAGCCTGCAGAGGAAGTGTTAGGGTCCATGTTTTAGTATGATGAAGGAAGCCACCTTCAACTCCAGATCCAAGAAGGAAATGACCCTTCACAATTAAAGAAGGGTAAACCAGCACACCTGGGTGGCTTAGTTAGTTAAGCATCCAACTCTTGGTTTCAACTCAGGTCATGATCTCAGGGTCATGCAGTTGAGCCCTGTGTCTGGCTCTGTGCTCAGCACAGAGTCTGCTTGAGTTTCTTCCCCCTTCCTTCCCTCCCCCTTTATTCCCCCAGCCTTGTTCTCTCTCTAAAATAAATTAATTAAATTTAATTTTAAAAAAGAGGGGTAAACCCCCTACCCATTGCCATTATGTATCCCACAACACAGTCTACAGAGAAAATGGAGACTCAAAACCAGCACAGAGCTAGCAAGAGGCAGCACTCCACAGCAGTCTTGAGCATAACAAACAATAATCAAGAGTACACTTTCAGTTGGACTGTTCCTGAAGCATCAACTGACCATGCACATGCTTCAACCTAAGAAGTTCAAGAGCCATGAGAGGCATACAGGAGAGAGTGAACACCTCCTTCACCATGGAGCCTCAGGATACCCCAGCAATGGGAAGCTGGGCCCCCTCATCCCCCTCTTACAGATCCAGACCATGTAGTAATCCTAACCCAGACAAGACATGGGTCAGAGGCACTTGGGATGTTGTGACTTGGTGACAATTGGACCCCATCTTGAGTAACACTCTTCTCTTTCTCACATCATACACACCTGCCTCTAAGCAATTCCGTCCCCTTTGGACCGCCACGTGGAAACAGTCCACAAGACTGAGCTTCATCTTCTTCCCTCCCAAAGTCCCGGATCAATTACACCTGCCACTCCATTCCCTACCGCGAACCCCAGACTCAGCATATGCGCACCCATCTCCTTCTCAGGGCTGGGTTCTGATTTTCTGTCTCCCTAGGTCTCAGCCACTACCTGGGTCCCCCGTGCTTTTTATCTCCCCTGTCCTGGTGCTTATCATTCCTCAATGGTACGTTGTGAAAGAGAAAATCTCCCTCAGGTCCAAGTTTGTCCAAGGGATTTTCTCCCCTCATTTGCCCATTCTGGAACCAAAACCTTGCTTCTTAAACTCAGGTAAGGAATCCATTTCAGCCCTCATCTTTAACAATATAGAATGTTGGAAACAAGACATAAAATGTCAGGAAGAGAACACAGACATTTCTGAGAATGACTGCATTCATGGTCTCTAAGGAGAATCACAGCCAAGAACATGAAGGACATAGAACAGCCTGAGTTCCTCATTTCATTGGCAACTGATAGACTTTTGGCCGTATCTTGGGACTTCCTCCCAGAAAATCCTGATGTGACAAGGGTGCCCTATACCTGGTTTTCATTTTAAATCCATCCCCTTCTGGACCTGCCTGGGGCTCAGGGTTTGAATATTTTGAGGGTACATCCATCCATCTATTCATTGATTTATTCATTCAGTATATAATTCCAATGCCCTGCTATGAATGAGACCCCAGCCTGGGGCTTGTATCCTCTACAGAATGGCAGCATTACACGGTGGTTACAGTGCAGGCTTACGCTTGGGCTCAAATCCTGAAATTTGTATTCAGGAGTTGTATGATTCCGAACTATTAACTTTTTGAGCTTCAGTTACCTTCTGAGTAAAAAAGACACATGATAATAGTACTTAATTCAGGGGGGGTTGTTAGGCTTGGCATATAGTGGCTGCTCAATATCTATTGGTTATTATTTTGTTTCATGCTGATTTCACTTGGGTTACCAGCCACTCCCCACCACAAAACACTCCTGTAATTCTCACGTAATAAAGCAATAAGAATACAAAGTCTTTGACTTCTCTGTGTCAACTGAGACAATCTGGGCTCTGTTCTACCAGGAACACAGGGGCTTCGTCATTTAGGTAGGGATGAAGTAGGATTTCACAGGAACTTCCTATGGGAATCTTAGCAGACAAAAGCCTGCTTATGACCTAATACCCATTTCCCCCCAGCTTCTCAAGTTGGGCATCCCCATGCTCCCCAGTTCAGGAGCTCGTCCAAAATGAATCAGGATATCTACCAGTGGCATCTGGCCCTGAGACTTGCAGGGCTTAGAATATAGTTTTTCGTCTTTGTTTTTTTTAAAGTAGGCTCCACGCCCAGTGTGGAGCCCAGCTCAGGCCCTGAACTCACGACCCCAAGATCAACACTGAGCTGAGATCAAGAGTAGGACATTTAAGCCACCCAGGTGCCCCAGGATGTAGTTGTTAATTCAGTTTTGAATCTGGAGTCTAGCCTCATGTAGCAGCATCTCTTATGTCCCCTGCTCTAAGTCTCCTTTTGTGCCAACAGATTCAATAACTACTGGATTGGAGATTGTTCTGGGCATCTGTGTATCCTCCTTACCCTATTACATCACAACCATCCACTCGTCTTCCTGCGTCGGCCCACTCTGAAGACGGGGCCTCTGCCTGTTTCTTCTCCTTAATTCCCGTGCACAGCCATACCTCCTCCCTGGGCCAGGGGCCCTGCTCCACATCTCAGCCAGTGGCCATGGCTCCAGTTCCTGACCTAGATTCTGAATCCTCCTCCTCAAGGCTGAAGTCTCTTTCCCACCCTTCCCACTGCTCCATTTGCATACCCTTGGCTCCTCTGGTTAGATCTGCCCCTTCTCACCTCCCAGGCTGAATTTGGAAGTTACTATTTGCCACCGTAGTCCTTCTATTACCACCCTTGGGGCTAATTAAACCACTTGGTTTTGGATTCCTGAGTCTCTGTATCAGGCCACCCCGTCCAGACACATGGGCTTTGCAGAATCCAGAACCCACTACTGGTGTGACGTTGGGCAAGTTAAAATTTCTATGCCCCAGTTTTCTCAAGTGTAACGTGGAAAAATAAGATGAACCTCATGCAGCTATTGTGAGATGATACACGCGGAACTCAGCACAACGCCTGCAACAGTCTAAGCCGTCAACAAAGGACACTATGAAAGTGTCTGAAGCAATGGAACGAAGAGACATCTGTCCATTTCAGGGCACGTAGTTTTGTGCTCACGTATTCCTCATTGCTGCACACTGTCCACAACTATTATTCAGGACCCCAGGGGAGTCTGAAAGGCTCCAAGGTGAGCAGGACAGAGTCTGTGCTCCCAGGTGCTGGGCAGGGTGGTCTGGTGGTCCAGCCACCTCTTGGTCACCAAAGATGCAGGTGCGGCTCAGGGCTCCAGCCTAAAGGGGCTAGGCATGAGCGCCAACCGGGGAAGCGGACAAGGGAGGCAAAGAGGATGGAAAGGGAAAGAGGACTTAAGAAATGAGAATGGGGACACCCAGCAATGGGCCTCCCTGCAAATAGGGCAGAGACAAACCTAAGATAAGGGGACAAGGCAGCACACTAAAGCCAGGCTGCTTCTCCGTCTGTTCTGTTCCACATGTTCAAGCCTTCTGGGTGGGACAGGGCTGGGCAGAGGGTCATACTGATGCTACCTGCTCAGCACGTGGCCAAGCCCTCATCAGCCCCTCAAGGCTTCACAAGGCTCTAATTACACTTCCCACCAGAAACACATTTCACAGATGGGTATAGTGATAAGAGCAATTAGCTTTGGCCTGTGTCAAAATCGCCACTGATCCCAGCCTCTCAAATCACAATCCGTCATCCTGAGAAAGATGAGCAGAAGGGTTTTGTCCGGTCATGGAGCCTGGAGCAAAAAGGGGCACAAAGCAGGTGCCTAACATGTCCTTCCTCTTGTCTCAAGGTAGCTTTAGTATGGCCATAAGGAGAGGCAGGAGAGGGCCCTGTCTCAGCTAGAAATTGGAAGGTTCCAGTTCAAGGGCTGGCTCTGCTTCAGGTTCCACATGTGAGACATTAAGCTAAAGTAAAAATGAACACACTCGTCATCACCATCAGCAACGTCCTCCCACAGCTTTGGGATCGTCCCCGTGCGCAGGGCTGTTAGCTCCTGCCCCTCGCATGTCTCTCCTGCCACTCCGAGCCTTTGGGACTGCAGCAGCCTGGACACGAGATGAGCAGCAGCCTGATGTGAATCAGCTGGGTGAGGGTACAGTCAACTGTGAGTGTGCTTTACACAACCAGGCAGGCCTGCAAGTTCTTTGACGCCCGCTTGCCCGCCTCACTCACCTGAGGGCCACAGGGGTCTCTGCAGGCCTCATCTGTGTTTCCCCAGGAAGGCCCCCTCTACTGGAATGTAAGCTCCCCCAGGGCACAGAGTTTAGTTTTGTTCACTGCTGTATGCACAGTACGGGGCACAGAGAAGGCAATCCATGAATATCTGAGAAATGAATGAATTTCTCTATTTCACATGGCCAGGCCCGTAAGTGTCAGCCTGGAGCCATGCTCTCTACAGAGCTTTGCCTCCCCTGTCTACTCCAACTGGACATACTCGGCCTCTGCTTAACATCCTCCTCTATCTTCAGGATTAATTAATTAAACAGGAGAGTCACCACAAGAGTTTCTAAAAAAAAAAAAATACTTGTGCTCAGACCCCACTTAACAGAAACTTGGTTGAGGGTAAGACCTTCGCATGGGTATATTTTTGAAATAACAATAAAACACTGGTGATTCTAATATGCAGGTGGGGCTAAAAACCAGTGCTCTAGACAGAGGGGAAGGATCATTCCCCAAAGACAAGACGAACATGGGGTAGGGAGACTGGACAAGGCAGGGGTCAGGAGGTAGGGGGAGGGCGAGCTTACCTGGATTCCCGCGGAGTCGAAGTTCTTTAAGTTCTGTTTATCAAAAGTCGAAGTAAAAATAGGGGCTTTTTCTTCCCAAATAGGAATCTAAGCCACCTGCAGCTGCTGCAGGAGGGCCCACTGCTTTTCCTCCTGCAGATGGAAAAGACACGAACTTTCTCAAACACCTACTTAGTCGTTTACTCAGGACTGCTCGTAATCTCCCCTGCCCACTCGCGGCCCCCAAACAGTGACCCATACTATTGATTGGGTTCACCCGGCTGAGGTCCTCCTCTTTAACAATACCTAGAGGGATTCTTTACTGAGGACCATAAATTAGAGACAACAAAACTATCTGTTGCTAAGAAATAAACCCTCACTGTGGGATGAGCTCTGTATGGTGCTTATAAATATTGCACACCCCTGGACACCCCCCCCAATGACAAGGTGAAACTATGGTGTGAATCTGCTGTTAATGCCTGTAAACCAATTTATTGAATGGGCTGAATTCCATGCTTGTATAAATAGGAAAGAGTATTTTTTTTCCCTTACCGCTGTCTTCAGCCGCATTGCCTTCCTTCATGGCTTTCTGGTCACTTTTGTGNTTTATAAATATTGCACACCCCTGGACACCCCCCCACCAATGACAAGGTGAAACTATGGTGTGAATCTGCTGTTAATGCCTGTAAACCAATTTATTGAATGGGCTGAATTCCATGCTTGTATAAATAGGAAAGAGTATTTTTTTTCCCTTACCGCTGTCTTCAGCCGCATTGCCTTCCTTCATGGCTTTCTGGTCACTTTTGTGAATGTAAAGGATCTTCTCCGATTTAAAACGTAAAACAGTCATACACCCAGTTCAAGTCAACTCCCTCCTACTTTTCTTTCTCTAAAATGCAGGCGTGGGGCGCCTGGGTGGCTCAGTCCATTAAGCTTCCAACTGGGTTTCAGTTCAAATCATGATCTCAGGGTCCTGAGATGGAGCCTGCGTTGGGGTCCCTGCTCAGTTCGGAGTCTGCCAGAGATTCTTTCCCTCTCCCTCTCCATCTGGCCCTCCTCCTGTGCCCGCAAGTGTGAGCACGCGAGCGCGCTCGCTCTCTCTCTGAAATAAATAAAATCATTAAAAAAAATAAAATAAAATGCAGACTTGACCTGTGCTCAGGGATGAGCAGTGGGGAGGCTGTGTTTTTTCCCTCTTTTTTTTTTTTTTTTAAAGATTTTATTTACTTATTCGACAGAGATAGAGACAGCCAGTGAGAGAGGGAACACAAGCAGGGGGAGTGGGAGAGGAAGAAGCAGGCTCATAGCTGAAGAGCCTGATGTGGGGCTCGATCCCATAACGCTGGGATCACGCCCTGAGCCGAAGGCAGACGCTTAACCGCTGTGCCACCCAGGCGCCCGTGTTTTTTCCCTCTTGCTCCACTTCCTTCTTCCACTTCCTGCTGCACATTCCTCCAGGGTTGGGCCGGGGAAGAGAATGTCTTGATGCTTACCTGTCCTGCAGGTGCTTCTCCTCTCTTGAGTGTCCGCACCCTCTAGGAGCCGTAGGTGCTCACGGGCTGGCCCCACTGCAGTTCTGCCATGAGGAATGCACGCCTTCTGGTCGACATCTTGCAACCTCCTTAGCAACTTCCTGCAATAATCCGCCCTGCAGCCTTTTCCTGTCACCTCTATGCTGGCAGGTGACCCTCTCTGGCAGGGTCCCAACTCCATGTTTCCAGCCTAATCTCCAGTGCGTGTTTATCCCAATGGAAAATCACATTTCCTCTTCACACCCTTAGCTGGTGTTTTTCTGCTCCCTCTCTTTACTCTGCCTTAGTGGGTGACTTCAGCCACCCTCATATCTTCCAGATTTAGCAGGCAGCAAGGCTGAGAGGAGGCGCCAGTCTCTATGTTCAAATATACCTCCAAACTCCAAGGAGGCAAACATGACTTTCGTGTCTCTCTCATGATAGACCCACACTTTCTGCAGCTCATCAGGACTGTGAGTTATGAGCTCTCTTTTTTTTCCTTTTCAATCTGTTTGATCAGTGTCCGTTTACTTGGTTTGGGGTAATGGGAACAAGAAGAGAAAAGAAGTCTGGCAAATCCTTACCTTGACCACTCTCCCAAAGAATCCCCTTCAGATTTCTTGTTTTCTGCACGAGCCTGGCTAGGTCAACGGCTGCTAGGGCTACTTCTGTTAACCCTTGAGAAGCCCTGCACGGATATGTTCAGCACTTCCCTCCAGAGGTCCTTCTCACCTCTGTCTTCGTGTTAGGATTTCCATGCCAACATTGTGGATCAATAGGAAGAGTTCCATTTAATATCATTTTGTGTTACCGGATCCACCTCCCTGGGGCCCTCAAACAAGGAAACACTAGTGGTTGTAACAGTGCTGACCCGCCCAGGCCTTCCTCCATGACTATACGCTGCTTGTGCTGTGTCTGTGGACACACATCAGAGACCCACAGTGATCTGTGTCCCAGCAGCCCCTGCTGGTCAGCGCCTCTCTGGGTACCATTGTGACCTGAGAGCTGCGGCCCAGACTTCTCAACCACATAGAATGGCGTGATTCTATTGCTCTTGCTCGAACATTTCTATTCCTAATTGGTAATTGTCCCATCATAGATATGTTAGAGTTGGTTAACTCTCTCTTTATAATAGGGCTTAATAGATCTTCTTGGATTTAGCCAGAAAAAAAAAAAAAGAAAGAAAGAAAGAGAGATGTTCTGGACTGAAAGCTGCCTAGAATCCTTTCACCAACTACTCAGAAGCCTGTCTCTCTGTGGCTGTTCCCTGTGTCACCTTCCCAAATGTTGACCAGCTACAGCACCTGTGTGGCCCACTTCCTGTCTCATCGGAGTTTTGCTGATTGTGTATTTCACGCTTACTCTTTGTTGTGTTACATATGTTTTGCTTTTCTCTTTTTGCCCTCCCCATTCTCTTCTAGGTTGACTATCTCTTTCTGTTTTTTCTTCCTTTTTTCTCATCTGGGCTGGTGTCCTTCACAACCAAAAATGTTTCTGAGCCCTGGCTACAGGCTCAAAGTGGTTATATCAGTGGGTCCCAAATCCTCTAAGGTTTTGCTCCTTCTGGCTGGATTGGGGCCCTATGCCCAGCTGTGGGCCACTTGTTCTGTGTCATCACTTTGGCAAAGGCTCTTGATGTCCCACCCACGTCTCCCTCTGCTCTTCCCATATCCATGAGTGCCAGCCTATTTCCAACGGCTGCACCTGGGCCTTGCGCCTGGAGGCTCTCCCCAGCTGTCGCGCACACCTGGAGCAGGTCAGGTGCTGGGGACACCCTCCCTCTCCCCCAGGAGCAGCTCTCACCCAATCACAGATGGGAACCCATTTAACCTTGCTCCTTCTGTTGTTAACTCCCAAATGCATATTCTACACTGGCTCCCAGAGCTTCAGTTGCCACCCTTTATTGGCTGCCTTCCCTACCCTGTCCGACTTTTCTTACCACCGCCTGGCCACCCCCGCCACCTGGCAGCACTCACAGTAGTGTCTCAGGATGTGCTTTCAGGGCAATCCAGACTAAGAAAGTGTCTGAGCCAGAAGTGAAAATATGGTGAGCAGATCGAAGGACCACCAGAGTCTGACAAGACTAAGGAGGCCTTGAGGTGTGGGCCAAGTCTGGACTGCATCTCTTAAATATAAGGCTGTGTGTCAACGGGACATCTTTAACAGAGCAAGCCTAGAAGCAGGCTCCCAGGAAAGGGTGCTCTTCCTCCCCCTCCTTTGTTCACTCTCTCATCTTCAGCCCCTCTTTGTCTTCTGCCTCCTGCCTTCAGAGCACCACCCCAGGCTCTGTAACTCGGCCCATCCTTCCCCCTTCACAGCTCCCATCGCCAGCTGCCCTGGAAGCAGATGTCTGTCTCTGTTCTCTGCCCTGCAGCCGGCGTGCCATCATCGGGGAGCATGCCCCGAAGTGCCAGCCAACCATTGTCTCAGGTCTTTTTTTTTTTTTTTCAAAAAATGAATTAAAAAAAATTTTTTTTTATTATATTATGTTAGTCACCATACAGTACATCCCCGGATTCCGATGTAAAGTTCGATGATTCATTAGTTGCGTATACACCCAGTGTACCATGCAATACGTGCCCTCCTTACTACCCATCACCAGTCTATCCCATTCCCCCACCCCCACCCCTCTGAAGCCCTCAGTTTGTTTCTCAGAGGCCATAGTCTCTCATGCTTCATTCCCCCTTCTGATTACCCCCCCTTTCTTTATCCCTTTCTTCTCCTACCGATCTTCCTAGTTCTTATGTTCCATAGATGAGAGAAATCATATGATAGTAGTGAAGAGAAGGGCCATATGCACCCCAATGTTCATAGCAGCACTGTCCACAATAGCTAAATCATGGAAGGAACCGAGATGCCCTTCAACAGATGACTGGATTAAGAAGCTGTGGTCCATATATACAATGGAATCTTACTCAGCTATTAGAAAGAACGAATTCAACATTTGCTGCAACATGGATGGCACTGGAGGAGATAATGCTAAGTGAAAAAAGTCAAGCAGAGAAAGACAATTATCATATGTCTCAGGTCTTTTGGAAGGAAGTCAGGTCAATGATTCACTGATGAAAGAATCTGGTCTTAGGAAATAAACCTGAAGTCGAACCTAGGCATTTTTTTTTCTTTTAGATGATGGGAGATCTCTTACTTCTCCATCAGCTGTGTCGAGAAAGTGGCTAACTCATTACTTAATATTGGCAAAAGTGATTTAAGGGCTTTAGCTGGAAGCCAGGAAATTGCATCCTATCGTGGTGATGGGGCGGGAAAAGGGACGCCGTCCTCCCTTCAAGCCTGTCGGCATCACACAGGCTGCTCTTTCCCTCTGTGCATGAGCTCATGCAGAAACCTTAAGTGTTCCAAGATGCCCTCTGACGGGGGGTGAGGTGGCCTGAAGGCCTTGTTCCTGCAGCCAAATCACAGCCATTGAGAGCCACTACTACTGACTGTGTGGCACTGCAGCCCTCAGGGGATGGGGTGGAAGTAGCCCTGTGACAGCTCAGCCCCAGACAGCTCCCCATTGAGTAGCTGGTGTGGGACATACACCCACTGCATGCGTGTGTGTGTATGTGTGTGTGTGTGTGTGCGCGCGTGTGTGTGTGTGTGTGTGTGTGTGCGCTTTCCGGGACGGGGGCTGGGCTGTGGCTTCCCTTTCTCCCAGAATGAGCCTGGGCTCCGGGGACTGTCATGAGGGGAGGCCCTGCAGCAGCACGGCTCCCGGCCCCATCTGCATGGTGTGGGTCTGTCCTCAGAGCCCAGGAGCTGGAGGGATGCATTGCCTGCGTGTTTTGTTGACACACTCAAATCTTCTCTGCCAGGCAGAATGATTTATGTGTACGTCTTCATCGAGGGCAATTATTTTTTAGCACCTTGCTGGGCGTGCTGGGTGATGTCATCATGGAGAAGAGCCCAGGAGTGCCTGTCTCACTTGGAACAAAAGTGTGAAAGAGGCCCCCTTCTCCTGTCTCATTCAGAAATTGTCTTTCTCTGGCACCTTCATGCAAAGATTAGGAGCCTGTCTTCTTTTCTCCTGAGAGACACTAGTTTGCCCACAAAACTCATCACGAATGACATTTAAAAAGCACCTCCCTGGGGCACCTGAATGGCTCAGTCGGTTGAGTGTCTGACTCTTGATTTAGGCTCAGATCATGATCTCAGGCTCATGGGATCGAGCCCCACGTGGAGCTTTGTGCTCAGCACGGACTCTGCTTCTTTCCTTCTCCCTCTCCCTCGGGACCTCCCCTCCCTCTCTCGAAATAAGTAAGAAAGTAAATAAATCGATCTTTTTAAAAAAAAGCATCTCTGTTAGAGACAGGTTTTCTTTTTTAAAGAGAAAAGGAAAAAAAACCATTTCAGCTCTCCTGCTTTTAAAATAAAAGCAAGTAGCATAAAACCTTATTCAGTAAGTAAACCTAATGCTAGATAGGTTTTGGATTTCCAGAGATAAATAGTTGAGTCGGGGAAGAGGAAAATGAGAAAAATGGAGACACAAGGACACAGAATGGGCCCTGAAACAGAGAAGAATCCATGAGAAAGGGGAGAGTCAGACAGACAGAGAGACAGAAGGGAACAGAAGGAAGAGGCAGCGGGCATGGAAACGGTGAAGAGCAGGCAGGCAGTAAGTACCAGGTGAGGGAGAGACACCCGAGAAGGAAGGCACAGCCCCCTTGCAAGGCCCCCTGGTTCTCCTTTCCCCAACATCAATTTCTCCAACTAGGGTCTATTCTGCCTTCTTCCACCTCCTCCATTGACCCCATAATTCCTCACCCAACCCACACCCCAGTTTGGATCTCGCCTCCCGCTGAGCCTGCTCCTTCTATGGGCGAGAGGTGCTTCCTCCTTGAATCAAGGTCTGATCTGACAGGGTGGCCCCCTCCCAAATCCTCTCCTTCCATGACTTGGAGACTTTGGACTGAGCGGGCTGCTGATGGGACACGGACCCCCATCCGGTTCTGGGTACACCGGCTGCCATGTGGGGGACACATGCCTGTCCCTCTTGCAATTTTCATGTCCGGAAACTGGCAGTAATGACCCTACCTAGCCTGCTCCCAACCCCGGATTTGGAGGTTTGGGGATGTGTGTCAGTGTGCATGCAATGTGTCTCCGTGTGATGAGATAAGGAACACCAAGGCTCCCGACGACCTGGACAATCATGCACAAATAGGAGTTTCTGCTGCTCTCGTGCTCCTCCTGGCACTTTTCTCTGTCCCCACTGCTCCCCCTTCTTCATCTCCCCTAGGAACAGGCCTGCCCCAAGGCTTGTCTTTGCTCTTTTCAATTCCTAACTTCTCCTCATTTCCCGGCCTTCCGTGGACTCAACCACGGCCCACCGCTGACAGCTGCCGGATGACCTCTCTCTGGAGCCACGCGGGTGAGCCCACGGAGCTCTGCGGACTCCCTTCTGGAGAAGCGGGAGAGGCACTCTTTCTGCGGCAGACAGACTCCGTTCTCATTCCTCGCAGTGCTGTGCCTTGTCGCCTGCAGGACTCTTCCTCCAGTTTGCTCCCCCACAAATGGGAATCATGAAACCCAGAGGAGAAACAGGATGAGGCCTCACAGCGATGAAATATTAAATGACCGAACAGCGAAGTGGGGCCGCGAGGGCCCGTGTGGGCTAGAGATCCCGCAGACACGTTCTCAAGCACCAGAGAGCAAGGGGCTGCAGGAGGACGCCGCTCCCAGGGGCAGGGAGCAAGCTGACAAAATGGCACAGGGCTTAAGAGCAAGGACGCCAGCGCCAAATCTTGGCTTTACCACTTACTAGCTGTGTTGCTTTGGGAAAGTTACTTAATTTCTCTGTGCCTCAGGTTTTTTTTTGTTTTGGTTTTGTGTGTGTGTGTGTGTGTGTGTGTGTGTAAAATGAGTTATTGTGAGGATAAACGATCAGATAAACCAGCTAAATCCATGTAGGCTGCTTACAACAGTGTCTGGCAAGAAGAAAGTACCATGTTAGTATTTTATTTAACAAGTGCCATGTTAGCTAAGAGTGACAGGATCGATCCAAGTTGGACGTTCATTTCTTAGGGACCTTGGGGAGGCTTTGGCACTCTGTGGCAGCTCAAAAACAAGGGGCCTGAGGACAGTCCCCACTGTGCCTCGTGCCAAGTCTTGCTTCACCTTCCTCCATGCTGGAATCATCTCTCTGAGTGAAACTAGGCATTTATTGCTCTCCACCCCACCCCCTGCCTTGGAGCCCTGGTGCAAGCTACCCAGGCCAGTGACATCACCAGGAGAGACAGACATGCTTGTACAGGCAAGGGGATGACGTCAATGGAGGGATGAAATGTGCCTCCAGGTCCCTGTTTCCCCTGCCAGGTAATTTGGGCACGTGGCATCGTGGGTCACTCCTGGCCAGGCAGGCCGGCAGGGGAGGGGAAGTGGGTTTGAGGAGCTAAGGGAGGTGCTGTGGGGCGCTCAGGCCCTGTGCAGGTGCAGACTTGGTCCTCAGGGCAGTGAGGAGAGAGACGAGCAGAGTTTTTGTTGAGGAGAGAGCTCTCTGGCTCTTGGATGGAAACGGGGCTTAGGGCAGGGCAAGATGGGAGGTGAGGAGAACAGGTACGCAGCTGTCATGGACAGAAGGGACAGAGGACTGAGTCTAGGTGGTGGCAGTGGGGAAGGAGTGGAAGGCCCAGGTGAGTTCCACTGTAAAGGGAGAATTGGCCAGACTGACTGCTCAGGTGCCATCAGTGGGGAGGAGTAGAAAATCCCGGGTGGCAGGTGGTCTCCAGATGGGAAAGGGCTTTACTGGCTGTGACGAACTCGACGCTGTCAAAGGTGTCGTTTCACATAGGAAGACCCCACAAAGAAAAAGGAAAGGTTGTAGTGTTTCTTGCTTCCTTTAAACGCAGACTGCACCCCGTACCAGGAGCTGGCAGATTCAGAGAGCAGGTGGATGGGGCCTTGGTTTTGAAGCGCTCACATTAGAGCAGAGGCGGGGGGCAGGCCCTCTGGCTGAGGAGGCCGCATACTTCCTGCCTCAGCCAGGCTGGGTCACAAGCCAGGGAGGACCTGAGCTGCCCCCCAGGGCAGGGACCTCCAGGCCAGCCATGAGTAGTGACCTCCTCTACATGGCCCACCCTTCCCCAGAGCACCGGCGTGACACGAAGCTTCAAATCACAGTTACTGGCTTACCAAGACATCTGTCAGCTGGCTGCTTCATCTGTAAAATGCGGATGATGATAAGAGGAGGAATAAGTTAAGAAATACATGTACGTTTCCAAGTACAATGTTGGCACGTAGTAAGTGTTCACTAAATGAGGCGCTCTATCACGACGACTGCTTATTATGATCCTTATCGCATCCCCATCTGGCCTTTTCTCCCTTTGCCTTCAATACCTCCGTCACTTCCCAGTCCCTCCCCTCCCCCAAAGACTCATTGAAGATAGTTAATGCCCCTCCACATACACCTGAGGACTCGGTGGGGGTCTGAACAAACCGCCCCAGGTTCAAGATGGATCTACTTCCTTCTTTGAGTGGACCTGTCAAGAAAGGAGACAGAATTAGGAAGGAGAGAGACGCTCCTGGGCACTGAGGTCTCTGCTCAAGCACCACCTGGTGGAGCCCTCACAGCCCCAAGAGAAGATCTCTTTGCCACACTTTATAGAAAATGTGAAATGAAGTATAGAGAGGTCAAGTGGCATGATTGAAGGTCACACAGAAATAACCACGGAGATTAGGATCAAATAGGGAGCTGTCTGACTCAAAAATCTGGGCCCTTACTAATAACCCCCATGATCTCATAAAACCTCCCATCCCTGGCTGGGTAGGAGCGGCCATCCCTTTGATACATAGCTCAAAGAAGGAAAGTAAGTCATTCAGTTGCATGCGGCCTTCCGATGGAGTCACCAAGAACAAAGTGTGTTTTAGACCTAGAGAACCCAGACTGGCTGGGTGTGTATCCCGTTCCTTCTGGGTGTGGCCGGGACACAGCGATGCTTGTGAAATGCAAGGGCTGTGAGAGGAGTCAGGCTGAGGACGTGGGTGAGCAGACACTTATCTGGGCCACATCTCAGGTACACCTGGGGCTCCAGCCCAGGCCGTGCCACAGGCAGGCTGTGAAGCAGGAGCAATTGCAAATCATAAACCCTCGTAAGGACACAGAGCACACACTCTGCCCTGACTGATGGGAGACGCAACCTTAAATGCTCCTGCAGTCCTTCCCAGCTTCCAGCCCTGGGAGGAGGCAACTCCAGTCCCCAGAGCCTGCCCTCCTGCCTGCAGCTTAGACATCTCTTTCCCATCTATGATCTCATTCAGCCACAGGTGGACAAGAGTCCTGGGTTCAAATCCAAGCTCTGCCATCTACTAGCTGTGGGCCATGAGTCATTACTCCTCCCACTACAGGCTTGTGGGATTTTCACTGGGGAGGTGAGGAAACTGGGCTCACAGAGGGCACTAGGGTAAATGACAGAAAAGGCTTTTACATCCAGGTTTGTGTGATTCCAAATCCCAAGGTTCTTTCCAANAAATCCAAGGCTCTTTCCAACAGAACCTCTGGTCCAGGGAGAAAGGGAAACCCCAGCAAGCAGAGCACCTTGCTTCTTCTCCATCTGGAGCGCAACCAAGCAATTAAACTCAACCACCGGCCAACTCAACATGTTTGGGAGAAGGTCAAAGCTCTCTCTGTCGCGTTCAGGTTGTATCAGTAAAGACTCCTTTGACTGTATGAGATTGTACCCCCTGTGCGGGACCCCATGCCATCGTCTGGACAGCACAGACTAGCCATGGGAAGGCCTCAGCCTTGGGAGATGCAACCTTGGGAGAGGCTGACCCAGAATTCAAGATGGCAGAATGTGACGAGTGGGGCTGAGGATGATCCCAGTAGGGATGGCTGAAGACCATGCACAAAGCAATAGAAATGGGAAGCCTTCATCTCTGAGGAATTCCTGCCTTGTTTTCTGTACCCATAAAAGGATCAAATCGGTGTGACTTCTGGAGACCAGGCTGCTGGCCTGCACTTTGTGAAGTCGTGCTCCTAGGATGGACCCTGTGGCTTATTTTTCTTGGTCTCCTTTTTCTAGGAGGGGCTGGAGCCACACTTTGCATTACCTGGTCGCAGAGTCTGAAGAGAAGTAGTTTATTACTCATTCATTCATTCACTCCTTCCCCCTGCCAGGCACTGGGGATATGATGCAACAAGACAGAGCATGGCCTCTGCCCTTCCAGGCTTAGTGAAGTGGCATGAGATTTGGGGCAGGTGGACCAGGGCTGCTCCCAGCCCCAGCAGTTACTTCCTGGATGGTCGTACCTCTTCCCAAACCCTCTGAACCTCAGTCCCCTTGGGCGTCAGATCTGTGTGATGACGCCTCCCTCCTGTGATTCAAGTGAGTGAAAGGATTTAATTGAGCAAATGCAAAAGCCATCAAGATCATATCAATTTTGGTTATGACCGTGAGTAATGTCACTATTATTATCATAGCTACACTCTTCCACTCAGGGGGTTTTCTCTGCCTGACCTGTTTATTATGCCAGAATCTAGATAAAATTTACTTTGACAGCAGGCTCTGACAATATTGATTTACTCCGGATCATTAACCCGCTTTTTTTGGTAAGTATTAAAATCCATGTACTGTAAGATTTGCCCATTGAGAGTAAACAGTTCAATGGTTTTTAGTCTGTTCAGAGGGTTGTAGAACCATCCCCAAATCTAATTTTAGAACATTTTCATTCCCCCTAAAAGAAACCCCACAGCCAATTAGCAGTCACTCCCATTCCCTCCCACCAACCCACCATAAGCAATCAGGAATCTTTGTCTCCATAGATCTATTTGGGACCTTTCATATAAATGGAATTCTTTTGTGACCGGCTTCTTTTACTTAGCATAGTGCTTTCTGAGTTCCTGCTGTAGCATGTATCAACAGATCCTTTCTTTTTATTGCTAAATAATACTCCATTTCATAGATAAAGCAAATTTTATTCGGTGATCATCCATTAAGAAGACATTGGGTTATTTTCACCCAATATGTTGAGTTATTTTGGTTGTTACGAAAAATGCTGCTATGCTTATTAGAGTTTAAGCTGCTATGTAGACCTATGTTTTCCTTTCTCTTGGGTATATACCTGGGCAGGGAACTGCTGGTTCTGTGTTTAACATTTGGAGGAACTGCTGGACTGTTTTTCAAAGCGGCTGCACCATTTTACATTCCCACCAGCAGTGTTCAAGGGTTCCGATTGGTCCACACCCTCACCAACACTTATTACTATCTTTTTGCTGAAAGTTATCCGGTAGATGAGAAGTGATATCACCTTAGAGCTGTGGTTTGCATGTCTCTAATGGCCAATGATGTTGCACATCTTTTCATGTGCTTATTAGCCATCTGTAGATCTTGGGGAAACGTCTACTCAAATCCTTTGCCTGATTTTAGATTGGGCCATTTATCTTTTTATTATGAGTGGAGAGTTCTTTATATATTTTGGATACAAGCCCGTTATCAAATACATGATTTGCAAATATTTTTCTCCCATTCTGTGACTTGTCTTTTTACTTTCTGGATGGTATTGTTTGTAGCACAAAAGTTTTAAATTTTGACAAAGTCAATGTCTCTGTTTTTTCTTTCATTGCTTATGTTTTTGGTGTCACATAAGGTCTACCTAAATGGGCTCTGCCTTTTAAAATTTTGCGTGCCTACTATTTAAACAAGACTTTGATGCTTAAGAGCCAGCACTATCTGCAAATCAGAAAAAAAATCAATGAATCATCACTGTCATCTTAAACGAGTTACAATAATTCAATAAACCCAATTGAAACCTTCTAGCTGTGGAGGAAATGGGGGAAGGATGGCATTTCCAAGGTAGCAGGACGGCAGTGGAGGTGGGCTAGTAACGCCCTTGCTCCCCTCACCACCACCAGTGCAAGATTTTTGCAGAGGAGCTTTCTTTAGAAAAAAGTGAAAATGCCCTGGGACTAAGATATGAAGAAGTGAAGCAAGGCTCTTTTTTTTTTTCTTTTTAAGATTTTTTATTTATTTGACAGAGAGACACAGCGAGAGAGGGAACACAAGCAGGGGGAGTGGGAGAGGGAGAAGCAGGCTTCCCGCTGAGCGGGGAGCCCGATGCGGGGCTCCATCCCAGGACTCCGGGATCATGACCTGAGCCGAAGGCAGAGGCACCCCCATAGCAAGGCTCTTACGTGTGCTGCATTTGCATCCAAGGGCCAAGCAAAGCCACGTCTGGATTCCTAGGTCCCCAGGAGGGCCTGTGCAGATGAGGAAGCTCTTCGAGATGGCTGACAGGACACCAGGGCCTTCGAACATGCTCTTCCCTCTGCCTGGAAAGTTCCTTGCCGCCAGTCCTTCACCCAGCCAACATCTACACCTCTTTTCACTCCTATTTCATTTGTTGGTTCCTCAGGAAAACCTTCCCTCACCCCTACCCACCCTGCCCCCTCTAAGATCGGGTACCTCTGAATACATTTCATAGCTACCTATACTCCTTTGTGATACTTTTCACAATGTTAAATTATATATTCATTCTAATTACACATTTCATTATCTGTCTTTTTAATAAGCTGCAAACTCCATTAGCACAGGGCTAGTGTTTGTTTTGCTCACAATTATAGGCTTATCGCAAAGTGTGACACCAAGTAGATTCTCATTAAATATTTGTAGAATGAATGAATGAATGATAGGACCTGGAAATCCCTCCCAAATGGCCCATTTGTTTTCAGAGGGGTTTGTCCTCAGGGTCCTTATGGAATGAGAGTAATATAAGGTCAGTCCCCTGTAGACAGAACAGGAAAAGAGCTTCCTTTCTGTCTGTTAGGTGGGCGCAGGAGTACAGGACCTGCTCCGCGTGGGGACTGACAGGATCCCCGGGACGGGCAGGGAGAACGTGGAAGCGTCGCTGATCTCTCCTTGTCTTCACTCCGCTTCCCCTCGTGCTGGGCTCACTCTGCCGCTGGTCATCTCCCTCAGGTGGCCCCACAGCCACAGGTTAGCAGGCAGAGAGAGGACTTCTTCCCAACAGAGCCAATTAGAGTCCCAGAACTGGGTCTCAACGGACCACCAGGAGTATACGTCCATCTCTAAATCAATCCTTTGGAATAAAATAATGAACGACGCAGGTTGGCCAGGCCTGATCCTAGGCCTCCTCAGGAGCCAGAAGGAAGCATGTGCACCGAGAGTGGGGGTGGGGCGCTGCCCCGAAGGAACACAGAGATGTTGTGATCAGCTGCAGGGTGAGTGAAGGTGGGAGACGCAGAGGGGTGGCTGTTCCCTGCAGTGATCGTCTGAAGCACACACCTGGTCGTGTTGCTCCACTGCCTTGAGGACCGAGTGAGCCAGGCCCTCACCACGTGGCTGCAGCCCACAGCTCTAAAATGACTCCCTGCCGCCCCCATGCCCGCACATTGCTGTGTTCCACCCTCCGTGGGGGCCCGTCCCTCCGGCTTCCTTCAGGGGCCATGCAAAAGCTCCCTCCTGCGCGGAGCACGGGCTGTCATTCCCGCCTGTCCTCACAGAGCTGTGTGCTCCTTCCTCCAGACTCCACCTTCCTCGGCAGAACACTGAGAACACTCTCCTGGCCCGGGCACATCCCCCCCCGCCCCCGTCCTGACCCTGAGAAGGCCTCCTGACCCCTACTAGCTGCTTGGTGAATGTTGGGTGGACTAATTAACCTGCCAGCCAAACGGAGGCATTGAAGAATGTCCTGAGGCCCCGCTCCTCTGGCTATAATTTTAGTACAGACTGGCTTAATCAGGGCATTTGTATTGCAGAAAAAAAAAAAGAAAGCAAGAAAGGAAAAACAAGCTCTACTTGTTTTCCTCGGATTCACTGAAGAGAAAAGCGGCTTCGTTTTTCTTTTCAGTGATTGTGCATCCCCCATTCATGCACCATGGCCCTATATGTTCCCCGAGCCACTCCCACGTCTGCAGTGGCAGTTCCCAGGCCCAGCCAGTCCCCCACCCCAGGGACCTGCTCCTGGCCTCGGGCATCAGCACAGGGCTTAAAGCCCATGCGGCAGGCCTTCTGGGGGCAAAAGATGCTCTCCCCCGCTTCCAGGGTGGCCTGGGGGTCTGTCTGCCACATTTTTGCCCACCCAGCGTCTGTCGGTCTGTCTGTCTGTCTTCAGGTCTGAAGCTGCCTGCTGCCAGCAGCAGCCCTTACCCCCGCAGCCCTGTGCTCCCAGGTATTACAGAGGGAGGTGAGAGCGCTTGTCTCTCTAACCCAGGCACCCTGCAAGTGGTTATTACCGTCTATTTTACCGGAGATGGAAACGGAGTCTCAAAACGGCAAAACAACTTGCCTGGTGTGCTTTTGTCTACATAGCTAGACATTACACGTCGCATTACGTAACTGCACATTAACTAGACTTTGGAGAAGTGGGGGGGGGTGTAATCATGTCTGGTGGTCCTGTGGATCTCCGCTTGAGACAGCGCAAGCCACCCACCACCACCAACAATAACACCCCACTCCCCTGACCTCTCTGCCTCATCCTCGTTCATTCATTCTCAAATATTTCTTTTCTAGGCTCTGTTCGAAGCTCTAGGATACAGCAATCAACAAGACAGGCATCCGACCTTACCTTCCAGGAGGTATGACAAACGATAAATACAGAAATAAGTACATAATATAGTTTTAGATAGTTGATAAGTGCTAGACAAAAAATAATCAGGGATTGTTACGATTCGAGATCTTAAATTGGCTGGTGGGTTCGTAAGTGTTTATTATGGTCTGCTTCGTAACTTACCTATTCTTTCCATGTATTCTTTGCACATTCTTTGCATTTGAAATGATAAAATTTAAAAGTTCTGCTTATAAAAAGACTGGGGTTAAGGGCACAGAGAGTGATTGTGGGGGGAGTGGTGGTGTCTCAGAAGTCACCAGGCCTCTCCTCGGATGTTTATTTCAGCTGAACTCAGGAGGAAAGGGAAGCTGCAGAGCACAGGTCCCAGGGAGGAGCCACGGGGCATCAGGAGGGGAGGGCAAAGACCCTGCCACAATGGCTTGGGGAGTTCTAGAAACACAGAGGCTGGAGAGCCTGGAGCCCAGGGACTGAAAGCTCTGGACAAGGGGAAGAAAGGAGGTGGGCCGCGTAGGAAGCACAGAACTTGAACCTGGGGCATATGGATGTTATTCGGAATGTAATGGAAAGTGGGTTTTGCTTTTAAAAGATTAGTCTCTTGGGGGCACTGAGGGAAACCACAGCGCTCCCCTTATGCCCCCACCCTTCCCCTCTCTTCTCAAGAGGTCAGGACTTACATGGAGATTCCAGAGTCTAGCCCTGCTCCTTTCCAGACTCATCAACCCCCAGGGCCTGAGCTCTGTTTTTATAGTGCAAGGAAGCAGAACAAGTACAGGTTTAACTTCATGCTGCGTTTACAGGTGACGATGCAATCCATGTTGCTACCAAGTTCCAAGTTCAAGTATGTCTGTGAAATGATGCTCTAGTCACTTGAGTTCCGCTGACTGTTCGTGTCTTCACTAAACCATTTTGCCCCCTTGGTTAGGCTAATAACCTCACTCCTACCATATGTGACCCAGCAATTCTCCAGCCACGTCTGCCTGGCGCCCAGCCTTTGGGGAAGAGAAGAGAGTAGTGGGGTAGTGAATAGAGTCTGGGTGTATGACCTGGACACCTGGCTTTAGCATCTGCCATGTCTCTCACCAGCTGAGAGACTTTGGACAAACCACTTAGCCTACTCTGAACTCATTCTCTCATCTATAAAACCAGAATAAATCCTTTCTCACAGAACTAAAGGATGCGGGGAAATGCCTAGCACAGTGACTGGGATGAAAGAGGAGATCTGAAAAAATGAGTTGAGTTCAATTTTCATTATATTCATAAATTTAAATTTCTAAATCTATTAAATAAATTTGACCCACCTTAGTGCTGCCTCATTGATCACTCAGTGTTTTTTTTGTGTGTGTTTTTCAATGACCGTACATACTCATTATGGAGTATTTGTAAAATACTAAATAGCATAAAGAAGGAAATCCAAACCATAATTCCACCACTCAGAGCTAATTACACTTAAAATACCCATGTGTTTTCTTTTATGTTTTTTCTTTGTACATATTTTCATATTTGGATAGTACTGTTTATTCTATTTTGTATCTGGCTCTTTTCATCAAGTACTTCATTTTATCAATTTCCTAAGTCACTAAAACATTCTTTGAAAACACGAGAAGTAAACAAACAGAAAGACCCTGCTCTGTGGGGCTGAATGGTGGGCGTCAAGGGCGGACATGGGAGCAGCAGATCTCAGGCCACTTCCGGGCCACAGAGGTAGCTGGGACTCGGGTGGAGATAGTGGAAAGTGTTCTGATTCAGAGTGGTTTTGGAGATGGATCTGATATGAGCCGTCAGAGAGAGACTGCAGGTAATCCCTAGTGTTTAGACTGAGCCGTTGGGTGAAGGGTGGTGCCGTTTACTGGGATGGGGATGGGGGACAGGGGGAGAAGCTTCAGAAGCCACAGATCTTGGAGAACGTCCTCGGCTATGGGACGGCCCAGCCTTTTGCATCTTCCAGGAGACTTCGATGGTGGGAGTGGGTGGTCCAGGAAGACCTGTCCACATGCTCAGAAGCAGCTAACACATGATCCATGAGATGTTGTAAAATGCTTGGACCAGAAAGCATCCCATGAGCAATTCAGAGGCAGCCCCACTGACTGAGAGCCAGGTTACATTTGGAAACTCGGACCCACCTTTTCTGAAGAAGAAACTCACAGACACATCTCTCAGCAGTTAAATGCTGACACAGCATGTGTTCCTCATTCCTCCAATAATTATTGACTGCTTCCAAAGTGCCTGGCATTGTTCTAAACACTGGGTACACAGCAGTGATCAGATATAATGCCCTGCCCTCATGGAGCTTATATTCTAGAGGGCAAGCCAATAAGTAATATACAGTGTATTTGACTGTGGTAAGTGCTATGGGGAAGCATAAAATAGAGAAAGGGGCTCAGGGTGTGGAGGGGGTAGGACTGCAATTTTAATTAGCATGGTTTATATTAGCAGTGACTGATATAAAAAGGACTAATGAGGTAAGTTCTGATGGTCTCAAGGCAGACAATAGTGGTAAAGTTGCAATGTTGCAGCCAGACAGGATGTATTAACCTAGGGTTTTTCAAAACAAACAGAACCAATAGGATATATCGTATTTTTCTATCTATCCATCTATCCATCCACACATGAGCTCTTGTGGGCGTGCGCACACACACACACACACAAAGAGATTTATTATAAGGTATTGACTCGTTTCATTATGGAAGTTGAGAAGGCCCACAATCTGCTGTCTGCAGACTGGAGACCCCGGAAAGCCAGAGAGCCAACAGTATAGATTCCAGTCTAAGTCTGCAGGCCTGAAAACCAGGAGTGTTGAAGGCAGGTGTCTGATGCGGCTCAAGTAGTCAGGCAGAGAGCAAAGTCAACTTTGCTCGTCTTTTTGTTCTATTCAAGATTCTCAGGGTATTGGATGAAGCCAAGACACACATTGGGGAGAGCTATCAGCTCTATTCAGTCTAGAGATTCAAACGCTAATCTCTTCTAAAAACACCATCACAGACACACCCAGAAGTAATGTTTGACCAGCTATCTGGGCCTCTCGTGATCCAGTCAAGTTGACATAAAAAATTAATTATCACACAGGAGTAGGGAAGAGGGGGTGTTAGGAGCAAACAGATCTCTTAACTGCTCTCTGGACTCCTGGTGATGGTGGTACAGAAGGCTGGAGGAGGGCCTCTCACAGAGAACAAGGGTTCCTGTAGGGTGCTCTCTTGATTTCTGCTGATATCGGCCTGAGAGGCTAAGGGAGGGCATCTTTCTTGTGCAGAGGTCTGTGGAGAGAACTCAGGATGGGTATCCAAGTGAGAACTCTATATTTTATTGGATGCTGTGAATTTTATCATGTTGGGTGCAGGATATTTTTATATTCCTGTGAATATTTTTGAGCTTTGTTTTAGGATACAGTTAAGTTACTTGGAAATGGTTTGATCCTTTCAGGTCTTCTTTAATGATTCATTAGAGGGGTTCAGAGCACTATCTAGTCTAGGAATAATCTCCACTACTGAGGCAAGACCTTCTGGAATATTCTACTCAATGCCCCATGAATTATGAGTTTTCCCTGTGTGGCTTATGGAAGCAGGACTGTTTCTGTCCCTAGATATGTAGTAGGAACTATTCCTTTAATCTTTTTGAATGTTTCCTTCTCTGACCTTTGGTGGTTTTCTCACACATATGTGCTGATCATACCCTGCTAAAAACTCAAGAGGGCCTCTTTGTGGATCACAGGGTCTTTCTCTCCATGCAGCTCTCTCCTGTTTGGTACTTGTCCTGATGCATATTCTAGCTGTCTTCATCTCACAACTCAGGGAGTCTGCTGGGCTTTGCTTGGGATCCCCCTGCCTGAGCTATGGCCGAGAAGCTCTCAAGTAAGCTTGGGTAACTGTAGGGATCACCGTTTGTTCCTTGTATCTCTGGGACCACCGTCTTTCTTTGTCTGCTATCTATATCTTGAAAATTTTTGTTTCTGTATTTCCTCTTTTCTTAGTTGTTTCAGGCTACAGGGTATATCCAGTCCCTATTATTAGCCATTTGGGTCAAAAGTGGAGTCTCTCTCCATTTTATTTCCCTTTCTTTACAATGAGATTTGTGTTGGAAGATTCCTTAGAAATTACCCATAAGCTGTCAAAAGGCTCATGTCACTCTCCATTGACCCAGATCACTTAAATAATAAGACAGCATTTTATTTAAGAAATAAAATAAACAAACGAAAAAGCTCTCTTGACTCTTCTGGGAGCCTGAGGAATTTTAAAAAAGCACAACACTTGGCTATTGACCTCCAGAAACTCACACTCTCATGGAGCCATGGCTATACTAATAAATGGCTCTAGCAAGACTAACTCCTCAGTCATCCAAACTGCTCGGAAGGTGATGTAGCACCTTTCCCTGCAGCTTGTGGGCTCAGAGAAGGGTAGGGTGGGGCCTGAAAGGGGCACACAACCCAGCATATTCATCCCGAAATTGGAGATTTCAAAAGACTGATAAATGGAGAGGCATAAATTTATCTTTAATGCTTATCTTCAGAGATTTAGAGCAGTGGCTTGAAAGACACTAATACAGATGTAATCTTGGTTTCAAATAGTCCAAGGTGGCAGCTGGGTTTGGAGAACGTGAGATTAAAGTCTTCTCAGGGCCCCTGACAGTGCCATCAACATTCTTGCCTGCGGGCAGCTGCAGAGCTAGTGGTTAGGGTGGTTCACTGAGTGGCAGATGGCAACTTGGGACATGTGTGGGCATTCGGCTTTTAGGGAAGACAGCCTTGGGGTGAAATCCCAACATCGCCATTTACTTTTTCTGTGAGCTGGGGTCCATCAGTAGTTCTCTCTCAGCCTCAGTTCCCCCAGGCTATATTTTTTTGTGACTGTTGAAATCACTACATCTCAAGTAATACAGTTACATCAGTAATATCTTCCTTTTAGAAATCCCAATCAAACCATCTACCTTCTGTTAGCAGTCCTGTCCCACACTGTAGTATAGCATTGTTTAGCTTTCAGCATTCTTATTTGCAAAAAAAAAAGAAAAAATAATTCTGGGCTCAGGTGTCTTAGCTGAATTTGTGTGTTCTGCAATCTCAGCAAACTTTTCTTTGCAGACTTGGTTTGGGTTACTTCTAGTGATGGTGAGTCTCACGTGAGCCATTTCCATCTTCCTAATTCCACTTTGGGAGACGTCTGTTTCCAAAGACTGACTGGGCAGATCTTCATTAGAGTACTTGTCACATTGATCTGGGAATTATTTGCTATTTTTAGTGACTAGTCCAGTAGAAGACGAAACCCTTAAAAGCTAGGACTAAATAGTATTCACCTTGATATTACCAACACCTGCTATACTGAAGAAAAGGTAATAAGACTCCTTTGAATGAATGGACTAATGGAAGAGCAAATGGACATATCTGGTAAGGATACACCTGAAGTGGATCAGAGGTTGAAGACTAGCTAACTAAGACCCCTATTGAGAAGAATAATTTAAGTGAGGCGAGCCAGAACCCAAAGAACACATAAGGTATCCTTTCTGGAAAGCAGTTCTGAAAAAAGCAGATGGTAGTGTGAAAGGAGCATAGACTTCACTATCAGATTGACTTCAGTTCAAATTCTAGCTCATCTGTGGTTAAATGTGGGACCTTGGACATGTTAAACCATCTGAGCTTTCCTTGTATTTAAAAAGTAAAAAGGGAGAAATAATAATAATAGTAACAGTAAAAGCAACATAGTAATTACTAGTGCTCTTTACCAAATATTTTTGGTTCTTCTTCGGGTACTTGGTGAAACTATATTTCCCTTCTCCCTTGATTTCAGGCATGGTCATAAAATTGACTTCAGCCAATGAAATATGGAAGCTTTTAAGCTAGTATAAGATTTGCTACTGTTTCTGCCTCTTGCCCTAAAGACTAGGAACTTTTCAGAGGCAACATCTTCATCACCTACGTCTCTGAGTGGATATGAAGTGTAACAGATCCCTCCACTGACCTAAAAAGCTAACCTTTTGTTGTTTAGAGCAACTAAGATTAGGGAGTTGTTTGCTACTACGGCTTAACCAAACTCAGTCTTACTGATAGAAATATTCATAGGTTATTGAGGTAAGTAAGTGAGATGTTTTTAAAATGTCTGTGCCAGGGGTGCCTGGGTGGCTCAGTTGGTTAAGCAACTGCCTTTGACTCAGGTCATGGTCCTGGAGTCCTGGGATCAAGCCCTGCACTGGGCTCCCTGCTCGCCAGGGAGTCTGCTTCTCCTTCTCCCTCTGCTCCTCCTCCTGCTTATGCTCACTCTGTCTCTCAAACAAATAAATAAAATCTTTTTAAAAAATGTGTTAATTTTTAAGTCTTTGTGGGCTTGTTGTGGCTGAGTTGAAAACTGTAAAAAAGTCACAACGTATTTAGTTTGGATATGGGAATCTTTTCTGCTGAGGCAATAGCACTGTGGAGCCTATCAACAAGAGAACTCCCAGCCTCAACAATTCTCAATTAATTGAGCTGCTTACAGCCTTACTGGAAAGATCATGTGCACGCGGACACACACACACACACGCATATATTAAGTAAAGAGCAAGCCAGTATATACCAAAGAATAGATACCTTTGCGCTGGCAGTCAGCTTCCAGCAAGATGTAATTAGGTGTGAACTATGTGGCAAAGGGACCCAGGGCAGGGAGAGGCCAACTGTAGCCGGAGGAAATAGGAAGGGAGTTGGAGGGAAGTCTTAAAGTTGGGTAGGCTATGAACAGATGGAGGACAGAGAAGATTGTGAGTTTCTAAAAACTGAAGACATGTCTAAAACATCTAAGTCTTGTTTTTCTCATTGCAATCTTCTGATTAGAAGTTGTATCTGCGGGGCGCCTGGGTGGCACAGCGGTTAAGCGTCTGCCTTCGGCTCAGGGCGTGATCCCGGCGTTATGGGATCGAGCCCCACATCAGCCTCCTCTGCTATGAGCCTGCTTCTTCCTCTCCCACTCCCCCTGCTTGTGTTCCCTCTCTCGCTGGCTGTCTCTATCTCTGTCAAATAAATAAATAAAATCTTTTAAAAAAAAAAAGAAGTTGTATCTGCAATATGGAAAGCTGCATTTTTACCTTTCTTTCCAGGGAATATATCACCAAAACAGTTCTTGGCACATATTAGAGACTCAACAAATATTTGTTGGTTAAATGTATGAATTACTGGGCTTTATAGAAAGACCAGACCTGGGTTCAGATCTCAGGAATCTTTCTTACTATGTGACCTTGTAAAGGCTACTTATCATCTCTGTGGTTTACTTTCCATACCAGCGCACACTTTTCTGCTCAGATGTATCACTGCTTCTCACGGTGGCTGCTCAGTAAAGAGACCAGGGCGAGCATCTTCTGTTGCAACACAGCTCTCCTGACGATCACAGTCAACACCTTTCACAAAGTGATGTGCATTCTTGGCACGAAGGGAGTTTTCTGATACATCACTATCATAAAATGTGCTGATAACATCATCATGCCTGCAGCATCTTCCTTTTATTGGATATTTTCTTTAGGATCTGTTTCAAAACGCGGACTCACTGAGTCAAAGGTAATGAACATATCCACGGAAAGCTCAGCATCTCAGAGGGGCGGTACGGGAGGCAGTCCCAGCCAGCGGCGGGATGGAGCATAATTAGAAGAGCCCAATTCAGCTGATGAACTTCGATTGTATGGAAAGCTCTGCTTGGGCTTGTCAGCAGATTCTGCTTTGCAAAGAGGTTTTCTGGTAAAAACTCTTTCCCAGTTCTAAATTAATCTTCAGTCTTTCATCCCGCCGCTCTCTCTCACCTTCCAAACCTACCCCGTCACCTCTGGAATTGCTTCAGTCCCGGATTAGCAAGCGATATCATCTGAGGGTGGGACAGCTGGCTGGGGTGTTGACTAATTATTTCCTGGGCGGTGTGTGGGCCCATCTTCACTGCTCAGATGCCTGAGTTCCTTTTGATATCTTCCTGCACTAAAGCTCTTCCGTGTGCTTATCAGGTAAATTATGGATACTGATTCAAGTTCTGGCACAAAAAGGTAAAGTCCATAGTGATGCAACAAGGGATGGCATTTCCAAGAGTGAGACGTAAGCGCACGGGACTCTTCTTGAAACCAAATCGTGCATGCGTGTCTGTGTGCATGTGTGCATGTACACGTGTGTTTCTCTCAGGGTTTTTACTTCCCAGAACGTCCAGGCCATTCACCAATATTTCACATCCGAAAGCATGATCTTTTCCTTTCTCGTATTTGATCCTTCCCAGAGTTCTCTAGTTGGTGAACAGTAACAACCATCCCTCCAGCTGGGCAAAGGCGAGCTATTCTTTTTTTTTTTTTTTAAGATTTTTTTTTACTTATTTATGTGACAGAGAGACAGCCAGCCAGAGAGGGAACACAGCAGGGGAGTGGGAGAGGAAGGAGCAGGCTCCCAGCGGAGAAGCCCGATGTGGGACTCGATCCCGGAATACCGGGATCACGCCCTGAGCCGAAGGCAGACGCCCAACGCCTGCACCACCCAGGCGCCCCAAAGGCAAGCTATTCTTGATGCCGCCTTTTCCCTCGACGCCTTCATTTTCTCCTCATTCAATCTATCAGGTCTGCAGCATTTCATCGACTAACCCATCTCTGAACCACGCCACATTCTCTCTCTCCACTGCCACCACACTGGTTCAAGCCTCCATCACCTCTCCCCCGGAACCCGGGCTAACTGGGGTCCCTCTAACACCTTGTGATAGAAGAGGAGATGCGCAGCCCAGATCCCCTTCAAGGGAAGACTTATTGACCAGCTGTGGGGTGTGTAGACAGCAGATGGCCTCCCACTATTCCTGCAGAGTCTGCCACAGCTGCAGACAGCCACCTCACCGGGGATCATGCCTTTCCCAGGGCATCCCACACAAGTGATCAGCCCCAGTGGGAAGTATGCCTGCCTGGTCACTTCAGCTGGCTGCAGCACAACTTCGGTGGACAACACTGCACAGCCCTCCAGTAGGGTGGCTGAGCCCTTGCCAGCTGAGGCTCCGTCATGCTGTCTCCCCTGGAGAACTCAGCCTGCAACACCCCTCGCCCTGTCTCCACTCCTGTACACCACAGGGATGTGTGTGCAATGTGAGCTCAATGATAGCGGGTAACCTCCTCAGGACTGCCCCACTGCCTTACGGCTAAAGCCCCAAATCCCGAACCGAAGTATGTGGCCCTTCCTGCTCTTTCTCTCTCATCTCATACTCCTCCCTTGTTCTCCACTTTACAACTCAGCCACACTGGCTCTGAAAGGTCCCTAGGGCCACTGTAATCAAGTACCACAGACCGGGTGCCTTGCACAACAGAACCTCATTGTCTCACAGTCCTGGAGGCTAGATGTCCACAAATATGGTGTTGGTAGGGCCAGGCTTCTCCCCCAAACCGTGAGGGAATCCTTCCTTGCCTCTGCCCAGCTTTTGGTGGTTTGCCGGCATCTTGGCATTCCTTGGCTTGAGAGGCATCGCTCCAAGCTTCCATCAGCACGTGGCGCTCTTGCTGGGTCTCTGTCTTCGCACGACCACGTTCTTCAAAGGACAGCAGTCACTTTGCATTCGGGGCCTACTGTACTTCAGGATGACCTCACCTTAACTGTCTGCCTCTGCAACAACCCTATTTCTACACAAGGTCACATGCTGAGGGACCCGGGGTTAAGACCTCAACATATCTTTTTTTTTTCAATATATCTTTTTGGAGGGGACACGGTTGAATCCATAACAGTGGCGTTTATTCAGTCCTTGAAAGAAGCCACACTCACCCTGCTTCAGGTCTTTTGTATATCCTGTCCACAGCCTCCGGTCTCCTACCCAAGCCTGTCATCCTCTTGATCCCAGTTGAAAACTCATTCTCCTTAGGCAGACTTTTCTATTTCACCTCCCCCTGCAAGTTAGCTTTCTGCTGACAAGCCCAAGCAAGTTTTACACTCACAGCACTTGGTACTTTTTCTCCCACAGCGTTTAAGACTACTTGAAAGTGTGCATGTGTCTGAGCAAATATCTTGACAATGGCTGTCTGCTCCACTAGCCCATAAACCCCACGAGAGGGGAGACCGTGTCTGTCTTGCACACTACGTACCTCCAATGCCGAGCATGGTGCCTACCCATGGTAGGCACACGGTACGTATGTATGATATCAGTCATGAGGTTTTCTCCCTCCTTATAGTTTTAAGTCTCAGGTTGTCCTTGTTTCCAGGAGACATGATACTGCACCCACCCAGTCAAGACAGCACCTTGTGAGGAAATGGGCAAGATGAAGAGAGTAAGTCCCAGCTAATGGTGACTGAAGTTGACCCCTAAGATACTCGCATGAAAGAGAGCATATTCCTAGCAGACAAAGCCTTCTTCCAGGGGCCTGTAGCAAATCTGCTACCCAACACGGAAAATGGGCAAGAATTACATGGCCCTGCTGAGTTGTGAACTTTGCTGAAACCAGGACCCTGCAGAAACTCAGGCTCCTGCCAGAAAGCTTAATGAATAACAAAGGGTAATAGACTGTCCCCTAAATTTTCCACCTAGAGGACGGAGGCTGCCTCATTCATGTGGGTGACATTTGGAAAGGTAGAACAATGAAAACAGTCCAAATATATGAAAAGGACTACTTAGAGAAGGTTGAGGTTGGGGGAGGTGGAGAAGAAAGTTCCAATTAAGATGTTATTAAAATATAACTGTTAAATAAAGGGTGGCTGCCAGTCAGCTGGTTATCTACGGAATAGAGGGGTCGTTCTTATTTGATGAGACCCATCTTAGCTCTTTGCGTGCTATGCTCTCTGCAGCTGCTCTTCCCCTTGAGGATGCTCCTTGGGTGAGGTACTGTTCCCTCTTGTCGTTCCACTCAGTGGTTCTTATCTCCCTTTGTGGTCGCCTACAGCTGCTGTCATCCCATCCTTGGTGGGTACCAAGATTTATCAGGCTGGCTGGGACAAAGACATTTTCTAGTTGGAAGAAATTCTCATCACACAGTCTGCAGGTGCCCAAGTGGAAGCACCTTTCCAGAGAAGCAGGTCTAAGAAGAGTAATTCATATTTTGAATTCTTTAAAATTGTTCTTCTTTCTAACCTTCCAAGTACATGACCTTTATCATAAAATGCTCCAGAAGATTAGATATAGAAACAGAGAATGTGAAAAGAATTACCAAGGTAGTAATCAGCTATAGCAATCACAATTTAGGCAGCAGGATAATGGCTTTGCAACCAAGGCTACTGTCTTGAGAGATGGTTTTCCAAATTCTTTTGTCTCTTTCCCTAGGTATCATCTTCTCAGAGAGCGCTTCCATGGGGTGGAGAAGGGACTCTTGCCCTGATGGGGGCCAGCTGCACTCTGTGCAGGAAGGAATGCAGCCGAAGGAGAAGACAAGCCCTCCACTTTCCAGTCCGGGGACTAGCAGGAGGCAGAAGGATGGAGGTGGCAGAACAAAGCTGCTGACGTAGCCCAATCCCTCCTGGGGGACTTAGGAGAGCCATGTATTAGATAAGTCCAAGACAGCCAAGAAGACTGGAGGCTCTGTTCTGGAACCCACTGAAGAGTGGGAGGAGGAGGCTAATTCCCAGGCTGTCCACACCGAGCAGGGGGACCAACTGCCTTCTCACCCGCACAGCCCAACATAGTCAGGGAGAGGCAGGCCCTATGGCTCAACTTGCCTGAGTCATCTTTGTCCCCAGTGTGGTATAGACAGGTTTCAGAAATACCTGAGAGACCAGTGGAGGAGTTTTCCAGAAGGAACACCATGGCGAGGATGAGGGATCCCAGTATTTAGGCTACTGAGGGAAACACTCAAGCCAAAGCCAAATGGGAGTCTCATCAGGGGAGTTTCCGACGCCTGAGAGTGCCAAGGTAAGGGAGAGTCAGCCAGAGGGTGCTTGAAGGCCCTGACAGAGCCAAGTCCAAGGGAGGTGGGGGTATGTGACAAGGAACAAAGACCCTGAATCTTCCCTATGGCCGTGAGATTGCATAAACCACCACCACCTCTCTAGATACATCTGGACACATCTTTGGGAACAAAAGAGACAGAGGAAGAATTTTATCTGAGGGACTGAGCAGTTTTATCCCAAAAGGTTAATCTAAATAAACTTTAATTTTAGGTTTAATATTGAGTTATGCTTAAATTTGAACACTTACGTCTTCTCTTTGCTAGCCAGTTGGCTGTGGGCCTGCAGCAGGAAAGGCCATTTTAAATGTAAGAAAAATAAAGTGTATTTTCTCTGCGTGTCCAAGTTAGAGTGTAGAGTTAATATTCTGCCTGTGCCTCTGACACACAGGAATAAAGGAACCATGAAATCACTTGTCAAAAATCTCCGCAATGCTTAAAAAACCAAGCAACCGGTTGCTGCTGGGTTGGATGGGTCATATTCTGAAAGCCCCCACAAATAGGGCTGACTGCAGTTTTCACAATCACAGAGAATGGAGGAGGAAACTCAAGGAGTGACTGGGTTGGTGGATTCCTCTGGCGATTATGCTGTTCTCCACTTTAAAGAGAGGAGCCCATACTCCACCCTCAACCAGAACCAGCTTCTAAGGAGTAGCTCAACTAATCTATCCACAGCAGGAACCAGGTAACTTCCATGGACATGGGACCCGCTCATTCACTTCCCTTCCTTGGCAATATCTGCAGGGGTTATATCAGCAAAATGGTTTGTTTAAAATGACTGAGCCCACTGTACATGATAAACGATACACACATTACAAAACTATTAACTTAAACATGTATTTATAGTAGGAAAACATAGTATACAATTAACACAACCTGGTGTTTGCTACCTGTCCTTCCCCACAAGGACAAGCCATGGTGACTTTGGCAGTCTCTTTCCTGTTTCTGTTCTATATTCCTTTCTTGGGTTAGCCTTGTGATTCCAGAAATCCCTGGATTTCTCGCATGTTATGCTGGGCCATGTTCCACCATGATCCTGTCTGGTTCTGGGGGGCCTGTCCTTTCACTGTATGAGGACGGGGACAATCACAATCAGTGAGTTCTGTGTCCTTCCACCTGCCAAGTCTTCATCTTCCGTAACCCTGGCCAGCCCTGGTTTTGTTTCTATTTGTACAACACACTTATGTGTAAGCTGTAGTTCTTTCCTGGTCAGGTGCCTATTGCAAAGGTCAGTGAATGTCCTCTTGTCATCGGTGCCAAACACAGCCTTCTTTCAAACTCCTGGCAGAAAGAGGACAACTCCTAGGCAAGCTGCCTCCACTCCCCCATCTCATTACTCAGAAAGTTTTACTCTGAATAGTGTCTCTGTTCCGCCAGTAAGTGTCCTGCCAGATACAGCACGGGGACTTAAAGTTGCCCACTTGATCCCTCAGGGTGTTTTCCTGCTTGGTCTGTAATTCTCTCTGCATATGTAGATGGAGCCCATTCTTACACTTGTACACTTACCCACATGCTTATTATTTGCAATGTTGAGCACTTGATAGTGTCATTAGAAAACTCTGCAAGAGTACAACCCAACTCAAGGGAAAATTCCTTGGGGAAAGGGAGGTTGCTTTATACCTCCTTCAGTTCCCTCAATGCCAAGCAAAAAGTGACTATCTTGATCTGAGATCGCTTCACATTCAATTAATATTTGATAGCTAACCAGTGTTTACAAAGTATTCCAACAGGCCTGAGCCTTTCTTATACATGATCTTTTTTAGTCTTCACCACAACCTTGCGAATGACGGACTATCACATATTCCAAAACACTGAGAAAAGTCAAGCAACTTGCCCAATGACTCAGCTAGAAGGTGGCAATCCCAGAATTGGAACACACTCTCCTGCTTCAGACTACCATGCTGTTTCCTACACTACACCTGTTTCTCCAGTGGTCATTCTTGCCTTAAAGAAGAGGGGCCCCAAGTTCAGCAAACTTGCCCACTCAAGAGAAAGTCCTTGATGAGGAGAAGTAAGAACTTAGTTTCATGGAGCAGGGCCTGGAGGCCCTGGCTCATGAGAGGAACCATCCCAGCAGGTTCCCAGGTGTTAGAGAACTGGCCATAGAGTAGTGTCTGATGCATGCGTAAGGGCCATCTGGGCTCCTCACACTGCTCCTCCCAAGGGTGGGATGGAGAGGGATGGGGGGTGGTCTGGTGGGGTCCTCTCACCCACAGGCTGAGGCTAAGACTTTGGGATTAGCCCTTTCCATTAAGAGAATGATATGGAATTCAGTCTCCTACCACAAGGAGGTTGTAGTGGGGGTGACGAGCAACATTTCCACACCCTGCCTCTCCTTGACCGTGATCGTGCGGAACCCTAGGTACCATCCCTTGAGCAAGCAATGGGGCCAACTGGGCTTAGCAGGAGTTGAGAGGGCAAAAGATAGCTAGGACCCAAGTAGGTCTGTCCTCTCCAACTAGCATATGAGCTCCATGAGAGCTGGCACCTTGAATGTCTTGTTCACTGCTGTGCCTGAGTGTCTTGAACTATGCCTGGCATATAGCAGGCACCCAATAGATAATTTTAAATGCATGATTGGATGGTTGAGCAAAAGAACCAAGAGGCATGGTGTGTCTTGTGTTTACAAACCCCATCTGCAAGGGAAACCTACATACAGGCCTTCTTTTTTTAAAAGGCCTCCGCTTATGCCTTGCCAGTCCCAATTCCTTCTTCAACACATACTGTTTCCTGAAAAAAAATCTCCGCATGATATCTGTGCATTGGCCTTAGGCTGGCACCTTCTTTTCCAAAGGCAAGAAAAACTGGTCTATCAAGTTTTTTAGTTTGAGCAGAAGCAACTGTCTATAGCCTCAGAACCATGGCTCTCTCCCCAGCTCGGAGGCCTTTCTGCTTACCACCCACCCCCACCCGAGCTGGACAGGCAGAAGCCACACCAAGATCAGGTCTCCCAGCCTCAAGCTGCCTGTGGCAGGTCCCACTGTCGGGCCAGGCCTGGTCCCCGTGCACATCCAAGAGAGGTCACAACCCGCTATGGATTCTGCCATTCTCAAATATACTCCCTCATGTTTCTTTGTCTGAGGGAGTCTGTAGTAGGTAGCCAAGAGTCTCCCTGGATATTTGAACACAGGAAAGTCTCTTTACTTGCCTACGACTCAGTTTTCTTATTTATAAAATTATAATAACAATAGTATTTGCCTTAGAGGACCTTAGGAGAACTAAATAAGAAAAAAAAATATATATATATACATATATATATAAAGTGTTTAGTACAGTGCTTGGCACATAGTAAGAGCTCAATAAATGACAGCCATTATTATTCCTATTTGGTATCGTTTGTTTTGGTGCTTTTGTTGTAACAAACAAACAAGCACAATCCACAATCTGAAGGAAATGGGAAAAGCTCCTCATCCTTACTAAAGCATACAACAAAATTGTGTCAGGCCCTGTACGGGTCTAGATGGGACTGGGAAGGAAGATGGGACTCAGAACATCTGAGCTAAGTCTTTAAGTTCTCTGGTCTTCACTTAATGTTGATCCCTGGAATGAATCACTGTTCCTTTATGAATCACTCAACTATACTGTTGGTTTGTCTATCTCACTTTTAGTCTCTTAAACTCAGTCATATGTAACCTCCAGGATGCTTTCCCTGACTGCCTGAATCCCAGGCTGGATTCCTCAGGAGACAAAATTTGAGATTAGCCTGTAGGAAATTTATAAGGCAATGCTCTTGGGATTGAAACCCGTGGAAGGGAGGAGGAGGAAGCAAACTGGGTAGAGGGAGAGGTTGAGCAGCAATGCAGTCCCAACAGAAGCCTCAGCAACCCCACAGACCTGTCCCAAATTGCAGTGAGTGGACCAAGCCTTTGTATTCCCAAGTTGGATCAGTCATTGGGTACAGGCTGTCTCTGGAAGTTGAAACCTTGGGCAAGATAGTTTCCTTCAGCTAAGATAATTCCCAAAGAGGGCTGTCAGCTGAAGGTGATCTTCTGGAAGATGATACAGCTGGGGGAATGAGTCCTTCCTTCCTGAAAGGGGTTTTTGATTGTGCAACATAGCATCTACTAACATCCTCCAACCTCGATATATCAGCAATAAAGACATGTCAGTTTCCATCTGCCTGACTCCTATTTCTCAAATGGTATATTACATGGGTGAGAAAAGAGGAAAGGAATTTATTAGGCTCCTGAACTCTCTACCCCATTACAATCTGTACTATCCAGATTGGAAGGGTCTCTTCTTCTCGTTCACAGCTCTGAGTCCTTTCTTAATCACTAAGCGTTTGTGCCATCAAGACTAGAAGCCAACAAATGTAGAGGGATTTATGATAAATGAAGTGAGTCAAAAAAATGCAAACTAGCAATTATGGAACAATGGGGCGGGGGGAGCAGACAGGGATTGAGCTTATCTCCAGATTGGCCTGGGTCTAGTTTAAGACAATTTTTGCTGTTTCTGTAGCTTTTTTGAAGAGAGAAGGGTGTAAACAGACTTCAGTCTCACCTGAAAGAGCAGGGAGCTGTTTCCTGGGGGCAGTCAAGTGTATCCACTGCCGTGATCAGTTTGGCACCATCTCAACGTAGCTGGGGGTTCTTCTGTCTGTTGGCATGTTCCAACAAGGCCAAACCTGAGACATATTGAGCATAAACACCTGTTTGAATGAGTTCTGGATCACACAGTGGATTTGCAAACATGTCTTCAATTAAAGGCTACTCTCAGGAAATTACAGTTGCCTTTCCACCCTAGAAAGAAAATGCTCCCAAATCCAATTCCAAACCAAGCACTGAACTTGGATTTCAGGCTTATAAGAGATTTTTATCAAAGGTTTCTGAGTCCCCAGGATATTTTTCAGATTTCTCATTATGCCCATTAAAAACTTCTATAATTTTAAGAATTATAAATACATCCTAAACTTGTTTTCATAGGTTTGTTTATTGTAATGGTACAGGTAAAGCAATTCTGATGTTGTTGTATATGTGTTGTAAGATTGAGAAGTGAAGGAAAAGACTGATGTTGAGATCCAGGGTTTTCACTACAGAATAAAGAACATACAAATATGGATTGATATGCATATGAGGTGATGGATGCCTTAATTAACAGGATGCTGGAAATCCTTCCCTGATGTGTATACATTTATCAAATCACCATGTTGTACACTTAAGATATCTTACAATTTAGTCAATTAAGCCTCGATAAAGCCAAGAAAGAGAGAAGGATCGGGGTGTATCACAAGGACCCAGGAGTCAGAGTAGAGGAACTCCCACTGGCTGAATCAGTTAAATACAGTAACGAATAATAAAGCATTGGAAAAAACAGGAATTCTTATGTTCTGACCTTTGACGCACAGATACATAAATAAATGGAGAAGGCAGAGCTCTTGATGGAGAACCAGCTGGTAAACATGGAGGGAGGGCTGTAGCTGGAAAATGCTCATTTTGCAACCACCATGATAAAGATAGGATTGGGCAAGAGCCATCAATGGAAGCAAAATCTTGGGGAAATTTTGACTAAGAGCAGAATATCTGAGCTATCGTAAAATGTTTTCCCCACAGATGTTCATTCGTTGCAAGGAAGAAAAATATAGTAATTATAGAGTGGAGAATTGGACAACACCTCCTGGTCCTGGCCAACCATGTGCAACTGCAGTCTTGTCATGAGGAAACATCAGGCAAACCTAACATGAAGGCCGTCCTATTAACACCAAGGGGAGAGGGGTTGAATTCTTCAAAAATGCCAATCTCATAAACGACAAAGAAAAGCTGTGGCTAAAGACAAAGACTAAAGACAAATGATAGCAAGCATGAGGGAAGATGAGCAGACAATGGAACTCTCCTTCAGGGTGAGTGACATGTGAAATAGAGCCGCTGCTTTGGAAAAGAGCCTGGCAGTCCCTCAGATTTTAGATGTTGAGTTACCGTGTCACCAAGTTACCCTTTCTACATGTACAACCAAAAGAAATGAAAACATACGTCCATATAAAAACTTCTGCATGAACGTTGATAGCAGCATTATTCATAATAGCCAAAAAGTGAATAGGCGAACGTCCGTGAACTAATGAACAGAAACACAAAAGGGAGTATATCCATACAATGAGAAAGAACGAAGACACATGTGGTAACACGGATGACCCTTGAAAACATTATGCCAAGGGAAAGACAGGTCATAAAAGCCCACATACTGTATGATTCCATTTACAAGAAATGTCCAGAACAAGCAAATCTCTAGGGGCAGAAGGAGCATTGGTGGTTGTCTAAGACTAGGGGAGAAGCAGGGGTGATGGCTAATAGGTGAAGGGTTTATCTGGGGGCAGTAATAATGTCTTAACTTAGGTTGTCGTGATGGTTGTATGATTCTGGGATTATACTAAAAACAGTTGAACTGTATGCTTTAAATGGTTGAATTTTCTAGTATGTGAATTATACCTCGATAAAAATGGTTTTTGAAGTTTGGTGGGTTTTTTTTTTACATTTAAGATAAAGTTTTCTGGGTAGCAACAACATTTAGCAGCATGATTTATCTCTATAAAGAGTAATTTTAAAAAATAAAGAAATAAAACACACACGAGAATGGATTGGGAAGCATAGAGGGCATTTGAGAACTTGGCAAGAGCAGCTCTGGTGGAGAAATACAGGCAGAAAGCAGAATGGACTGGGTCAGGAGAATGAGAAGTGAGAAAGCAGACAGAGTCCACTGTGGTGCAGACAATATTTTCAAGAAGCTTCCATGTGGAGGGAAGTCGAGGGATGGCATGAGCATTACAAAGGCATGTGGGGCTGGAGTGTTGAGTGCTGGCGGGAAGGGTCTGGTGGAAAAGCCCCAGTTGGAGTAGCAGGAATTGAAAGAAGATAATCCAGACAGCCTACATACAGATCCAAGAGAAGTTCTAGGACCCAGAATCCACATGATTACTGAGAAGCACACTTTCTCCATTGAAGAGGGTAAAGCAACAGGCTAAAGGCTGGTATAGACAGGTCTGTGGTTTGGCCGTGGTAAGATGAGGGAGTTCCTAACAGCTGGATTCTAACTGTGGAGAAGGAGAGAGGATGGGAGGTTTGAGATTTCACATCCCAAGTCAGGGCCATAGGAGCTGTGTGACCTTGGCAAATGCAGTGTCTCTGAGCTGGTTTCCTCCTTTGTAAAGTGAATAATACCTTGGAGTGTCCCTGTGAGGATAAAAATGAGATAAATGATAAAACATAGAACAATGTGACTTTCACACACTATATCCTTGCTCACTTTGCTACCATGGCCAAGTACATGCAGACATGAGCTTCTTAAAGGCAACAGTCTTATTTTATTAATCCTCATGTTGCCGCTCCCTATGACAATATCTGGCACATTGAGTAGATGCTCAATAAATATTTGCTTTCTATGTTCAGATCGAATTCTCCTCCACCAAGTAGCTGTCAGGCTAGGGATTTTCACCAGTGTCCTTTCCCTAGTCCTCTCAGCCACACCGGAAGGGGGTGGAAAAGTTCTCAAAGCTGAGAGAGGTCAAGTCACCCAGCTGCTAATGATAAAGGTGAGCCTCCAAGCCAACCCTTCATTCCGACATCAGTGTCTTTCCACTGCTCCCAGCTACCTTGCATTGCTTTGGTCCTTTGTGTGGTTTCCCCCTCTCCACAGGCTGGTTTCTAAGCCAGTCTCTGAGATACTGCCTAGAGCAACTGGGGTAGGCGTGAAACCTGGTGGTCTGTTCACCCCTCCTAACTGCTCCCCCAACCAGCATTGCCCTCCTTCTTCCCCCTGGCCACCCCCTGACCTGATCAAAGTGTCTAGCACTATGATGAGAAGGTTTCAAGGCTTCATTCTAGTTATTTCCAGACCCCAATATATAAAGTAATAAATGATCACTGAGCAAGCGAAGTTCACCATCCAGTTTTGGCAACATCGAAAAGGCCCCGGAGAGTTAAGGTACCCAAATTGACTGCAGCCAGAAAAGGAAAAGTACCAAGATCAAGGGAAAAGCTGAATCTTTTCCTTTATAAGTTCTGCCCTTTTTTAAATTTCTTAACATTTTAATGAAAAATTTTGAACATACAATTACAGTGGTATAATTGTATAATGACCTAGTAGAAAAACCAGTATAATGAACCCATGTACCCAGCAATTAGCAAGATTTTGCTGCATTGGCTGCATCTATCTTTTTTAATGCAATTCCTGACTTCCTGTTATTTCACTCCCCACCCCAGCATGCATTAAAAAAAATTTTTTTTTTTTACCTACACACAGGACCACTTTTACACCAGCAAGCTCGACAACAATCTCCTGATACCACCTAACACCAAATTTATATTCAAATTTCTCTGTCTTGCTTTTTATCTTTCTTGATTTTTTTTATATGATTTTTTATTATATTATGTTAGTCACCATACAGTACATCCCCGGCTTCCGATGTAAAGCTCGATGATTCATTTAGTTGCGTATAACACCCAGTGCACCATGCAATACGTGCCCTCCTTACTACCCATCACCAGTCTATCCCAATCCCCCAACCCCCTCCCCTCTGAAGCCCTCAGTTTGTTTCTCAGAGTCCATAGTCTCTCATGTTTCATTCCCCCTTCTGATTACCCCCCCTTTCTTTATCCCTTTCTTCCCCTACCAATCATCCTAGTTCTTATGTTCCATAGATGAGAGAAATCCTATGATAGTTGTCTTTCTCTGCTTGACTTATTTCACTTAGCTTGATTTTTTTTTTAAACAATCGGTATGTTTGAATCACAATTCCAAACCCACACCCTGCATTTGGTTGTTATGTCTCTTAAACCTTTTTAAGCTACGGAGTTTCTCTTTCCCAAGCATCTCCATGATCTTTGATGCCAACGCTTTGAGAGTACTAGACCCACTGTCCTAAGAATATCCCCCCTCTTCTTAATTAGTCTATTTGTTTCCTTGTGGTGAAATTTAACTTGCTCACTCCCTGCACCTAACCCACACCCCCACCCTGCCCCCTGCCTGAACTAGAAGTTGGCGTTAAACATTTGATTCCTTTGGGGTTTTGGTGACGATTCTCTGAGATGGTGCTGTGTGCTTCACACTGGACCCCATCAGGATTCAACAGTGCTGACCGTCCCACTCTTGCCCATGCTGAGCTTGATCAGTGGGTTCAGGTGGTTGGCCTGTCCTTTTCTGGGGAATAGCAACCACAAGACCCGTTACCAGAAGTCTAATCAGGAGAATTCTTTAGGAGGGCCCGGTGGGTGCAGTTCGTTGGGCATCTGACTCCTGGTTTCCGCTCAAGTAGGGATCTCAGGGTTGTGGGATCGAGCCCTGCCTTGGGTTCTGGGCTCGGCGTGGAGTCTGCTTGAGATTCTCTCTCTCTCCCTCTCCCTCTGCCCCTCCTGCTGGTTCTCTCTCTCTCTCTCAAAATAAATAAATAAATCTATCTTTTTTTTTTTAAAAAGAGTATTCTTTAATGAATTTAGGAACCATTACCTGAGTCTCAACTGTGTACCAAGCCACTCCATTGAGGAGATACAGAAATAAATTAAAATACACTCTCCCCCCAACACACTGAGGAAAGTCACTGCGAGGAGGGAAACAAAATGTGAACTGCTCTGGCCTCACCCCTTGAATGGCTTCCTCCTCTGTAAGCCTATAAACATTTACAAAACACAGCCTGGGGGCCAGCAAGCACTAACACTGTCTTCTAAGACGTCCTCCTGCTTGGAGCCTGCAGGCTTCCCAGACTCCTGATCCTGATGAGCTCCTCGTTCTCCCTACAGGAACGGGGAGATTTTTCTAGGAGCCACAAGGTGTCCAGGCGACCCTAGTCGAATCCTGAAAAGTTTGACTTCATAACTCAATAGGCAATGGGGGTTTTTGCTTTGTGTGTCAGATTTTTAAAAGTAAAAAATCTCACCTCCCATGGAGTGAAAAGTTCTTGAATGCAGTTGCTTTAAAACATCTATTTCTTAAGTGCCATGAAGCTGCTCGGGAACAGGGAGGCTTAAGTCTGTACTTGGCAAAATGAGAATTTTAGAATGGGTCAACTCAGCTTTTATGTGCTGTCCAAATGCCTTGCCCTTCCACGGCTCTCACTCCACTCAAAGCCCTCAACAAGCCTTCTCTGCTGGAATTCAAGAGTAGTTTGTATGCAGCTCTTGTGTGGGGAAAACGAAAACTGGGACTCTAACTTGTTGCTAGTGCCAATGGCTCAGGGAAAGCGTGTCGAGGACATTCTGGGGTTCTGCCTCCGTTAAAAGAGGCTCTGCGGAGTCACCTGGTACTAGGGACACTTCCTGGGTGAAGAGAGTGGGAGCCGCTGAAGGCTTCTTTGTTTCCACAGCACTGTGAACACTCTACTCGGGGCCACTTTTTTCCTCTGAGTATTTTTATTATGGACACATACACCTTTAAAATGTGATGAGAGCACTCTTTATTGCAAAAACTCCCTCTGTTTGCATTTCTAGCAACNTATTTTTATTATGGACACATACACCTTTAAAATGTGATGAGAGCACTCTTTATTGCAAAAACTCCCTCTGTTTGCATTTCTAGCAACGTTTCCTAGCCAGCTCTGGAGCTGGAACAAATTCTTTCTTTCACCTGCCCCTCCTTCTCCATTTCTCCTCCTGAATGCCGTGCCAGCCCTGGAGACTGAAACAACATATGACACATCCTCCCCGCGTGTTGACAGAGGAGGCTGCCGTCTCTCTGCGGCGGCCCCACCCACCGCCTTGGGGACCTCCTCCAAGGAGAGTTCACCCGTACCTTGCCAGGGGTCAGGACCTCCCCGACAGGTTAGCTTGATCAGAGTTCCCTTGACCAAGTGCGCTTGACAACTGCCCTAGAGCCTGAAGAAAACAAAGGTGGGGATTTGCCTTCCTCACCTGTGTTGGAGCCTAACCAGCCACCGAAGGCCAGCGGCTCCCACATTGGTTGCATCATCCTGTCACCTAGTTTCACACAGTCTCTTTCTTCTGTTTTGTTAACTTACATAACTTTGGCTCATGGACCAAATAACTCAGTGGGAGGACTCTGAACTTATGTGTTTGGGGATTTATGAGAAGATTCTGAAGAACATCCACAGTAAGGGAAATCAAAGTCCCAATTGCTGGAGGCGTAGGGATGGTTTTGCATGTGCGTGGGTTACGTCTGACTTACGTCATGCCATGTATCCCTCCACCGGCACTGAAGGAATAGACAGTTGTGGGGAGGGGGAGAGATCATCAGAGTCACAGAAGGTCTTCTCCACCAGCTGGTCTCTTTTTTATTATCTTTTGTAATAAGACATTTTGATTTATTTGCAGGTTCTTACATCCAGGCCATAAATTAATACTTTATTTAAACATATTTTACACTCTTATGAGTCAAACATTCTCCCACTGAATCATAAGTATATACTTTGCATTAGGAAGAGGAAACAAAAGAGGGAAAAGGCCTATAAATCTAAGGCATTACTGAGGACTTTCCACGTACTCAATCCTTTTCTAGAGAGGCAGGGAGATCTGGCTCTGTCTGCTGAATCTGCGTTCAGATCCTAAGCCAGACACGTGTCTGTCCGCTGCAGGTAAGCCTTAGAGACTCCATCTCCTTGTACATAAATTAAGGAAGATGACAGAACTCATGAAGATGTGAAGAGACTTAAAAAAGAGAGCATGGGGAGTCTCCTGGGTGGCTCTGTTGGTTAAGTGTCCGACTCTTGATTTCGGCTGATGTCATGATCTCCGGGTCGTGGGATCGAGCCCTGCCTCAGGCTCCACACTGGGCATAGAGCCCGCTTGGGATTCTCTCCCACTCCCTCTCCCCCTCCACCGCTTGTATGCTATCTCTGTCTCTCTAAAAAAAGAGAGAGAGAGAGAGAGAGAACATGGGTGTTATGTTAGCCCATATCACTACAGGTTAGTCTCCTTTTCTATCTCATTGAAAATTTGGAAACTTTTTTAGAATTCATTAAACCAGTACTACTTGAGAACATGAGCTTTGAAGTCCACTCCCTGAGCTTCAATCTTGCTTCCCTCTCTTCTAAGCCCTATGACCTTGAACATGTTCATTAATTTTGCTATGCCCCAGTTCCCGTACCTAGAAAGGGGGGATAGTGGCAATACCTATCCCATAGGGTTGTTGCGAAGCTTGAGGCAGCAGTGCATGGCACAAAATAAGTGCTCCATAAATATTAGCCAAGACTTTCCAGAAGCAGAGAAGTGTGAGTTGGAGCAAAATTACACTTTCTATTTGACTTTGTCATTATGAAAACACTTTCTCAACTGGAAAAAAACAAAAGTGGTGTTGCATTGCCCTAGGAGGAGCAGAAGTCGCCCATTAAGGAGCTCCTTGAGTTGAAATGTGCTATCAGGAAGCCTTACTTTTGACAGAGTGTGGAAAGTTCTGTATAGCAGGCAACCTGTGAAATGAAATAGGTTATGTTTCTGTGAACTCTTCCTACTCCAAGCAGGTTAGTGCCACTTGGGGCTCTCCAGGGACAATGCATGCTTTTGTTGGGGATTGACATTTAAAAGTGTTTGATCGTTCAGTACATGTTGTTTGAAGAGTTGCTTTACTAAAATTTAATGGCAAATTCCACTCTGGATTTCCTGCCAAGAAATCTATAAAGCTTTGTCTGAGACTGAAAACATTCAGAAGTTTTTTTTAAAAAAGCTGGGAGGTGCTGGGTGTACATTAAAAAGGAAAAGAAAAAAGGAGGAGGAGAGAAGTCCTGTGGATGCAGGATGAGTGTTTGATGTAAGAACTGGCTGGTCGGCTCCAGAGTCAAGCAATTAAGAAAGGTTTAAAAGGGCCAAGATGAAGAGGGGCCAAGGCGAGCAAACAGCTCCATCAACGCCCAACCCAGAGAGCAGCCCGGGCTGTGTTCGGAGCTTCTCATTCAACAGCTTTGTTCTTGCTCTGAGCCGACGTGATGAGAGAGCAGCATCGCGTGCATTCTTACCAGAACGTAACATTACATAACACCTGCTCTGCGTGGCCGGCTGTGGGCCTGGCGGGTTAACATCCAAGACTGGCATTCCAGTGTTAGCTCGGGAAGTAAACATGTAGTGGTTCTCATACCAGTGCTCACAGGCACCTGGTCGGAGAGCTTCAGGCTTATGTCTCCCAGGTTGTGTAAACCACCCTGTATTCATGTTGGAATAATGCAGGTTAAAAATAAAATAAGTGTCTGCTAACAGAGGACTTTTTAGAAATGGATAAGCATCATACATATAATGTGAAGTGACACGTAGAGTTGCAAAAAGGCATCTTTAACTCCAGGAAACAATTAGGTGAATTTTAAAATAAGATTATATTACATATTACTTACAAAAGCAAACACATGTCAGCAAGTACAAAAACATGCCCAGAAATCCCGCATACCAACGTCAGGACAGTTAATTAGCTCTGGAAGATGAAGGGATGAAGGAAGGGAGGCAGAGGGATGAGAGTCGGGTCTTAGTTGTATCTGAACCATTATTTTTTCTTTAAGTCCGAAATGAAGGGATCTGAGTCTAAAGGTCAAAACATGAACGTCTATTAAACCTAGGTGATGGGTGCATGGATATCGGTATATACTTTGTACTTTTCTGTTTTTCATAATTTAAAAGTTCAAATTAGAAAACATTGGTATATCCCTATGGTGGAGTATCATGCAGCCATTAAAAAGAATTTAAAAATTGCATAGGTTGTCAGAGAAGTATGTGCAAGCAGTGTTTTAGATCAAAATAACAGGTTGCTGTACTGTATGGCAGCATAATCTGTTTTTGCTTAATATAATACACACACACACACACACACACACACACACACACACACACACTCTAGTTTCAGCCTTTCCCCTGGGCTATACCCTCATATCCAGTGCCTGCAGTCTCCATTTGGATGTCACTCAGGCAACCAAAAAAAAATGAGTGGGTCTATAACCAACCTCTTGATCTTTCCCTCCAGACACTGTCATCTCCTTCTCTTCCCCATCTCAGTACATGACACCCTCAGCCATCGGTTGCTCAGGTGAAAATCCCAGGAGTCAATGACAAGTTCTCTCTGGCCCTCAAGTCCTGTGGGTCCCACCTGCCCATTCTCTAATCCCCAGCTCCCCCGCCCCACCAACCCCCAGTTCCTCATCCCTCAGTCCCCCAGTGGGAGCCTGCAAGGCTCTCCCAACCAGCCCTCTGGGTGTCGACTGCTTCTCCCTACAATCCATTCCCCATCTAGCAGCCAGTGGTCCCATAAATCACCCCCTGCCTAAAACTCAGGAATGTTCCCATTGCTCTCAACTCCCTCAGTATGAGCCGGGATCTCCCACCCTCCCCTGCCTCATCGAGTGCCATCTCCCCCTCCACCCATGCACTCCAGCCGTTCTGGAGTATGTCCATGCTCTCACCAGGTTGGGAGCATGCTTAATTCCTTCTCCTTTTGTAATCAGAAATAACCCGTTGATTTAATTAAAATGTCCACACTGAGAGAAAAGCAGATCAACTGAGTTAACTTATTTATCTGTTTAATATGCTATTTATTTACTTAATTCAGCAAACACTTATTGAATACCAGCTGTGTTCCTGGACCTGCAGTCGATGTTAAGTTGTCTTTGTTCAATTTCCACATCCTGAGCCCAACAGCTTCAAGGTTTACATAAGGGCTTTCATTTTGATTATGATGTTCCCTGGTACAGGAACATCTGTGCTGAGCCTAGCTCTGCTCTGTAGCAGGTGAGACTCAGCAAAAATGCAAACACATTACAGAGAAACTTAATTATAACAGGCCACCCCCTTGAGGGGATAAGGCTTAAGTGGTTCCCGTTGCCATCATTTTCCTTTCACTAGAGACAGTGCAAGTCCAGAACACAAGTGATTTTCACTATGTTCCCACTGACCACTGGTTCTGAGATTTCTGCATCAACCCTATTGTAAACTCTTCCCTGTTGCTAATTCCTTGTGTCTGGAGGGTTTGCTGGGCACCTCACTGGAGAGCTTTGGGGTTGGAGCCCAGCGGGAGCAGTTTCTGGGATACACAGACAAGTGCCCAGCGCACTGTGCACCTTGCCTGTGAGAGCTGTCTTGTCTCCTTTGGCACAGTTCAGATAAATGACTCATTTCAAAATCCTCAGGGGAGAATCTGCAAGGAAAACATGGCGTTTGTAAGACCTGAATTCTCTAGGTTGGTTATTGATATGAACTCAAGCCAGTTTCCTTTTTGTTACCCAGAAAGACCTGAGTGTATAAGAAAAATACTCAGCGAACATCTGACTAATTATATGATTGGAGGTTTTGAGTTTAGCATAGTGTTTAAAACATGGGCTGTAGAGTCAGAGAGGGCTTGCTCAATATGCTCTTTCCTTCATGCCCTGCCCTTTGCTTCCAGACAAGCTCCTACTCATCCATCAACACCCACCTTAAATATCACTTCTGGAAAATTTCCCCAGTGCAATCCATCTGAGCAGGCAGTCCTTTTTTTCTAGATTCCCAGAGCATGTCTATCATGTCTAGGTTACATATTGCCTTACAATTATTTGTTTGCTTATACATGCCTCTCCCATTGAATAACAAGGTCCTCCAAGGCCAGAACCATACCTTACTTGGTTTAGCATGACGTCTGTCATTCATAATAGTGGTCAAATATGAATACTCTGTAGTCATTCAGACCTAGGTTCGAATCCTACTCCACTTCTTACTAGCTGTTTGACTATGTGAAGTTACATAATATCCATACACCTTAATTTCCTCATCGAAAAGACATTTACCCATACGTTGCTGAGAACATTAAATTAGGCATTGCACATAAATGTCTGCCATGATAACTGATACTGCTGAAGAATTTTTAACTCTCATTTTATGATTAACTGCATCAGTGTTTGCTAGCCAAACTAATAAATGAATGACCCAAACTTCTGATCACAGCCCCTTTATGCCAACCAAAGAAGGCATCATGGATGACGTGTAGGAGGAGACGGCCTTGGCCTAGTGTTCACTTTTCCATGAAAATACAGCTAAAAACACACAGGCATTTTACATGGTCACTTATGAAGGATGCCTGCTTGGAGAAAATGGCCTCATCTTTCCAAAACGGCTCCATGAGTTATGGTAAAAATGAAACTCGATTTAAATGCTGAAGGTCTTAATAATGCACATTTCATAGTCTACCTGTTTGGGCAAGAGATTTTCTCCGGGAGCCTGCAAGAGACAGCTTAATTAGCGGTCATTAGAATAGATGCAGCTGATTACACACCACTTGAAAGCATTTCAGATCTTTTCTTTTTTTTTCACTTTGTAATCTACTCTTATCCATCCCTGGCAACGTTTCTGCTTACTTCTGATTGAAGTTTAAGAGATAGACACGTTTTCATAAAAATTTATAGCCTGTTATTCTGCCTCGGGCCCTTCATCTTTTCTTAATTATGATACTAGTAGCGCCGATTCCTGGAGGACCTACTGTGTGCTGGCCACAGTGTGCCAAGCACCAGCTATCACCTTATCGCTTCTTTTCCTACAGCCTGTCACCATCTAACATAGCAGACAACTTGTTCCTCCACTATGTCACTGCTGATCATCTGTCTCTCCTCCCTTCCCACCCCTCGCCGCCTAGGAAGGGAAGAGCCCAAGGTCAGGGGCCTTTGTTTTCTTTCCTGGCATGTCCTAAGAAATTAGAACAATGCCTGGCACATAGCAGATGCTCAATGAACATTTGTTGAATGAACACATCTTCACACGACCCTGAGGTACCCAGAACCACCTCCATTTTGAGGTTAGGAAAACTGAGGCCCAAAAACAGAAAATGAAGAGCTCAGCATCACACAGCTAATAAGTAGCAGCTGTGACCCTGGGACTCAGGTGTGTCTGACTCTAGATTCTATACTTTCTCCACTAGGGAATGCCTTGTTGGAACGGGCTGTCTTCTGGAACACAGGCACCCCCTGGGCCTGGGCTGGCTTGAGACGGGATTTAAGACCAGGAGCACAAGTAGTGGTGTTGTCAGAGCTAGACGAGGAGACAGGGTCAGCGTGCCAGCCACAAGGAGGGAGCTTAGCGTAGAGAACCATAACATTTTCTGGCTCTGCGTGAAGAGGACTTTCTGGTCTTCTCAGAACCCCATTGTTACTGCGTGTCAAAAATTAATATATATAATCTCCTCTGCCCCTTACAGACCTCCTCAACTTTCTATGAAGATTCCTGACGTGTGAGTAGAGATTCCAGTTCTTTGGAGAAAGGAGCTCTTTAAATGCCAGGTATTATTAAGTATTATTATAATGATCATTTACTGCTGTTCATTCCCTTTGATATTCTGTACAAGGCCCCTCGGTTCCTGGACCTCTCTAGTCAAAAATGAAACCTATTTCATCCCCAGTTCCTTTCCTTCTGTATACTGAGAGTTAAGAAAATATTGGGTGAGTTCCATATTTCCATCCTGGATGTGGATTTTGATGAATGAACCAAAATAAGAGACCATGACCTATTGTGGGAGGTTTGATACCCTCTCCTCTTCACATGGTGCGTACTTGTTGGGCAAGACTTTTTAATCCATAGCTTCAGCCGCTGATCACACATACATGGCTGGCCAATCAGTATCATCCTCCCCCACTTTGCTTTCCAAACTCCCCTGTTTCTGCAGCTGCCTTCTGCACACCTCCACCGGGACACCTGAAAAACATCTCATACCCAGCATGTCCAAAGAGCAACTTATCATCTTATCCCCAGTCTATACACACCTCTCAACTCTTTGTCCAAATGAACTCTTTGTCATCTTTTATTCCTTTTCAATTCTCTAATTCTCACTGCCCACCTCCAGGTATCAAGCTCTGTCTGTTTCAGATCAGAAATGCCTCACGTCTGTTTCCTCCTCTTCATGTCTACAAATACTGTTCTAGTTCTGACCCCAAGCCGTTGCTTCCCTCCTCCCTGGTCTTTCTGCGTGTGGTTTCTTCCCTTCACACGGGGCTACCACCGCTATCTTTTGACGTGACAAATCTGATGACGGTACACATTCCAACTCTAGGATCTTCAGAGCTGGCTCCAGTCTCAGGCTAACATCACATGCCCTATCGTGTGCTATTATGTCCTCCCCACCAACTTCATGAGTACCCTCCACCTCACACCATCGTGGGCTTATTTCTCCATGCCTTCGTACTCTCTGTTCCCCTTGTCTGGCATGCCTTTCCCCCTCTTTGCCACTCATCCCATTCACAAACGTCTTTCAGGTGTCTTTTCATCTGCTTTTCCAAATCCCTCCAGGTGGAGTACCATTCTCCCCTGGAGTTCTGTAGCTCTCTGTAAATGCCCTCCTAGATTAGTCAGGGTTATCCAGAAAAATAGAACCAAGAGGAGATATATGTGGGAAGAGATTTATTATAAGACTTGTTCATATTATATGGAGGCTGAGAGGTCCCACAGTCTGCTGTCTCCATGCTGGGGACTTAAGAAAGACAAGTAGTGTGACTCATTCTGAGTCTGAAAGCCTGAGAACCAGGAACAGCGAAGACAGAATGAGATAGATGTCCCAGGTTAAGCAATCACGCAGGAAGGGATGAATTCTTTCTTCCTCCAACTTGTTGTATTCAGGCACTCAACAGACTGGCTGATGCCCACCCACGTTGGGAAGGGCAGCCTGCTTTACTGAGTGCACCAATTGAATGCTAATTTCATCTGGAAATATCCTCACAGACACACCCAGAAATAACATTTAGCCAAATACCTGGGCAGCTTGCGTGCCAGTCAAGTTGACACATAAAATTAGCCATCACACCTCTCAAAACAATCCTAGTAATAGCAGTCCTATAGCACATGCTTTACGACAGGCACTTTTCTGGCCTCTTTATATACTCATCTAATCTTTGCAACAACCAGAGGGTAATTACTATCTTAATCCTCATTTTATGGATCAAAAGCCTGAGACCAGAGTTAAGTCCTTTGTCCAAGGTCACCCAGCTAGGAAAGAGAATAACCCATTCTGATAGAAACAGTCTGTGCCAGAGTCCATGCACTTGGCTGCTCTCCTTTCTGTCCCCCACTGAAAGATTTATGTACCTGTCTAGACTGTAAGCTTCTTGGTCTCTCCAACTCAAAACCTGGATAGTTACATTAACACCTATTCCTGAGACTTTGGGGAAGCAGTAACAAAACTTAGAACATGGATACAGAAGTAGATGATAGAATGCTAACTGAATAGTAAGCTATTATGATTATCACCCTCAACCACTGCAGCAAGTCTCCTGACCATCATTGATCTTTCCAACCCATCCTCCTCTTTGCCACGAGGTTAGTCTTCTGGAACAGAGATGAAATAATATCATTCTCCCGCCTGAAGTCCTTGGTAACTCTGTATTGTCTAAAGGATGCTATCCAAGCTCTTTTTTTTAAAGCTTTTATTTATTTATTTTAGAGAGAGAGAGGGCACAAGTGGGGTGGGGGGAGAGGGATGGGGAAAGAATCTCTAGCAGACTCCCCACTGAGCAAGGAGCTGGACGTGGGGCTCGATCTCAGGACCCTAGGATCAAGATGTGAGCAGAAATCAAGAGTCGGGAGCTTAACCAACTGAGCCACCCAAGTGCCCCTATCCAAGCTCTTTAGCTAGAAATATGGGCCTTTCCTAACCTGGCCCTGCTATGTCCTATAGTATTTTCTTTACTGTCCCTTGCAGGCAACTTACACTCTGCATATAAAATCAGCAGTCATTTTCTGAACACACCCATGACCCAGTTCCTCCTGTGTTTTTTCCCAGTCTGTGCCTGTAACCTGAAGTCCCCTCTCTCTTTACCTACTCCATGAACAGCTGCTCATCTAGTAAGACTCTACTCTATAGTACCCCTCTGTGAAGCCCTCCCTGCCATCGTCAGACAGAATCAGGTCCATTTCCTTTATGCAGCCACAGCCCCTGGGACACAGTGTGTCATCTCTCACCTCACCAAAAAGGAAGTATCACTAATTCAATGCAATTCAATTAATTTTTGTGGCCAGGTGTCAGCTGGGTCTCCCTCTTTCACAGATCCACCAGTCCCCTGGGCTGCCATAACAAAGCTGTACCAACTGGTGGCTTAAAACAACAAAAACCATTGTCTCAAAGTTCTGGAGGCCAGAGGTCTGAAATCATGGTGTCGGCAGGGCCATGCTCCCTCTGACAGTTCTAGGGGAGGGTCCTTCCTTCCTCTTGCAGCTTCTGGTGTCCGCCGGCACTCCCTGATGTCCCATGGCTTGTAGACGCATCACTCCGATCCAATGGCCATCCTCCACAGTCGTCACATCACCTCCCTTCTGCACATGCCTGTCTTTGTCCAACTTTCCCCTTTTATAGGAACACCTTTTTATAAGGTGGGTTAGGGCCCACCCTAATGATCTCATTTTAACATCATTACTTCTGTAAAGACTGTATTTTCAAATAAGGTTACATTCTGAGGTACTAGGGGTTAGGACTTCAACCTATATTTTTTGAGGGGACATAATTCACCTCATAACAATGGGAAATTGTGCTTATCCCGAAACTTAATATTTCGCCCCTCAGGCAGTCTGAAGTCTTCCACCGAAGTTCTGTGATCCTCGTGGCTTACTCCCTGCCATTTCTCCCTATCTCCTCTCCTGTGTTCACATGATTTCAGTTCCAACACACGGCCCCCATAATTGAATGCCTTCAATATTTTCAACAACTAATCCAACAAGATCAGGAATTCCAAGCATTTAGCCACTTCCCTTCAGATGAGGAGCTGGGCACAAGGAAAGATCTCATCAAGCACCTGCCATGTTTTTCACTCCATCTCTTTCCAGAATCTTGGCCAACTGCCAACCCAGGATCTTTCCAAGAGCCTTCTTCATTGCCTCCAGCTCTCTGGGAGACACAGTCCAGTTCTCGCGCCTACACCTACTTGGATGGCTTCCCTCGCTGGGACCACCCTGGCAAACCAGTCTGGCTTTCCTGGCCACCCCACTCCAGGATTCTAGCAAAGAAAAATTGTCTTCACTTGTTGCGTTTTTATTGATCACTGATATGCTGGCATTAAGTGAGATGCTGGTGATACAACAGAAAGCAAATAGATACATCTCTTGTCTACGTGGATGTACAGTCTGCTGGGGAGGATAGATATTAAGAGTATGGCTGTAAGTGCATGGAGTATGATGACAGAAGGGTGTGAAGAACCACAGTAACAATGCTGCAGCTTTCTAATGAGGATATACTGTGTGCCAGGCACTGTTCTAGACCCTGACAAATTCTCATGGAGCTTACATTCTAATGGGAGACACAGACAAAAATGTCAGGTAGTGGTAAATGCGATAAAGGAAAATCAATCAGGATAAGGGGATAAAGCAGTCTGGGGTTGTCTTGGTTAGAATGAGGTTCAATTGCACAGAACAGGCAAAATAAATAAGGATGGCTTAATATGGGGTTTGTTTCTCTGAAATGAAGAAATAGAGGTAGGCAGTCCAGCGCTTTTAGAATAATTTTGAGGCTCCCTCATTCTTCTCTGCCATTTTTAATGTGTCTTGTATCTTCAGGATTCCCTCATCATTCAAAATGGCTGTGAGAGCTCCATCCATCACATCTGAGGCCCAGAAATGAAGCTGGAGAACAGGAGTGAGGGCAGATAGCAGGCACCTCTCAGCTAAGTCACCTCTTTAAAGGCAATTTGCCAGAAACCTCACCCAGCCTGTTCCTCTTACATTTTAATAGCCACCCCTAAATGTCAGGGAGACTGGCAAACACAATCCATCAGCTGTGTATGGTGCTACCCAGAATATAACCAGAGTTGATTCATAAGGAAGAAGGAAAAATGGTTTTCGATTGACAACTCACTATATCTACTGGGGCCGGTCAAGGGCTTTCCAGAACAAAGGAGGCTTAGGCTGGCAGCCAAAAAATGAGCAAGAGTGCCCAGGCCAGGAGGAGATCATGGCGAAGGACACTGCTGCAGGGACAGGAGCAGCAGCTCTGATGCTCCGGCTGGATCCAAGCATATTTTTGTTCTGCGGTGTCCAGCTCAGAACCAGGCACAGTGCTCATCTCAAGAAATATTTGTTGACTAAATATTGGCCTCTGATGGAGTGCTTATGTCACCCAATATGTAATCTCTGCCACAAGAGGAATGCCCCCCAAACAGTGTCTCTCAGTTTATTTCCATTCTGCCTACAGCAATGCAGATGACTCCTGGTGAAAAATCACCTCGTGTCTAGCTGCAGACAGGTATCCAGAAATCAAAATAGGAAGCACGTATTGCAATAAAACTTGACCATAACTTCCTAATGAATCAGGAACAGTGCTTCACACACCAATGCATTGCACATACTTTGTTGTTTATAGCTATAGAATCTGCTGAGGTTGGGTTTAAGGTAAGGGAATAAAAAGAAACCTGCCCAGCCCTTCCTGTTGATGAAATTCCAGCGGAGTCTGGTTCTCAGGTTCAGTGATTACTGAGCCAAGTCTGGAAGCTCTAACACTGGGCCGATCTCTACTCTGCTGGCAGACCTGGAAAGCTTGGATGGGGCAGCACAGAGGGCAGACCAAATGAATATGCCTTGCTCAGATCCTGGCACATGGCAGATCTTCAATAAATATCAGCTCCCTGAATTGCTGGGGCATTTGAGAAAAGGTGTGCAGAAGTATGACATTTGATTAGGTCGTAAAGGGTAAACAGAGGTTCTTGCAAGGGTGGGAAGAAGGGACAGATGTGTGGGATGAAAGACACAGTGTACGCAAAGGGAGAAGGGTGTGAACAGCAAAACTCAAGCAGTTCAATGAGTCCCGGGGGAGGGTGGAGGTAGGAGATGAGGCTGTTAAGATGTCTTGTGCAGGGCAGTGCTAAGAGGTTTGCACTTTCTCCAGTGGGTAACAGGAAACTTTTGAAGAATTCTGAGCAGAGAAGGGACATAATCAGTGAGAGGGTCATTGACCCCTCTCCTCCCCAATCACTGCTCCCATGCAAGCCTTCCCTATAATCACAATATTGCTTCCATTGATTTACCTTTCTCTGTCCCTTCACCACAAGACCTTTCCTCTCACTATCCCAACTGCTGACCCTGTTATGGATATATCAACATCCATGTAGGCATATCTCCCAACAACTTTGGCCTCCCAGCTTTGATGACCTTGGCCTTAAGCCATCTTAGCCATCTACTGCCAGAGCCACGTCATGGACCTTCTCCACCTCGAGAAACTCAAAGCCCAGTTTTTCCCCTCCTTTGTCATCCTTTGAGCAGCTAGAGGAATCTAATCACACCATTCTGCTTAATGTTCTCCAGTGATTGCCAAGGCATTGCAAATAAAAATCCAAACTCCTACCTGTGGCCTTAATAAATTCCACAAGTTGCAGCCCCTGCCTACTTCTCCAATCACATCTTGGGCCACTCTCCTCCTCACCTTCCATTCTTCCTTCCTTAGACTACAGTCACACCTCTACCCTCATCATATCAGACTTCTCAAATGAATTCTCATCCCTAGCTGTTCCCACTTTCCATTTCCCACTCACTCCTCAAGCCACGACATGTGGCTTCATCTCCCACCAATCCACTGTTGCTCCTCTCTCCAAGGTTATATTTATAAATGCCGAATCACATGGGTCTAGGTGGGTACCCTTGTCTTGAAACTCACTCCTCCCAAACATAGTCTCTACGATGTTACTTTCTCTTTCTTTTCTCACTTCTGCATTATTTCTTGGTCTCGTGAATTTCTCTTCCTCTGTCTACTGTTTCAATATTGGTCTTGTCCAGAGCTCTGTCTTCAGTCCCCTTATATTCCCACTCTGCACTCTTCCTTAAGCATCTGATCCCTGTCTATGGCTTCCCCTCCTCCCCATCAGATGACCCTCAGAGGCACTTCAACTTAACTGAGTGAAAACTGGGTTCACCACCTCCCATTCCCACCCCTTATCAAGACCCACTTCACACCATCCAAGGAAATCACGCACCCTTATCCTTCCATTTGCCCAAGCTGGAAACCTGGGAGTCATTTTAGGTTACTCTTACTCCCTCATCCTCCACCAATGATTAATCACCATATGTGAGTGAGTCTAGCTTTTTTTTTTCCCAAATTTTATTTTATTTAAATTCAATTAATTAACATGTAGTGTATCATTAGTTTTAGAGGCAGAGTTCAGTTATTCATCAGTTGCATATGACACCCAGTGTTCATTACATCACGTGCTCTCCTTAATGCCCATCACCCAGTTACCCCATCCCCTAGACACCACCCCTCCAGCAACCCTCAGTTTATTCCCTATAGTTAAAAGTCTCTTATGGTTTGTCTTCCTTTCTGATTTTGTTTTATTTTATTTTCTTCTCCCTTCCCCTAGTGAGTCTAGCTTCTAAGTGTGTCAGATCTCTCCTTTTCCCCCTTCCTTAGTTCAGTCTCTCCTCACTTCTCTTCCAAATTGTTGACCTGCCTGATTGCTGTGTTCCCTGCTTTTGTTTTTAATTTCTCATCTTCGCTGGACTATGAGGGACCACATCTTTAAAAATTTCTTATCCTCTGGGTCTGCCATAGTATGTACTTAGTGTAAGTGTTTCTGACTATATGAATGAAGTGAGTACCTGAATGTATGAATTAAAAAGGAACAAATGGGACAAGGCACTTGACATTGACCAGCTCAAAATAATATGTTTATAATATTAAAATTCACAGATCACTAGGGCGCCTGGGTGGCTCAGTTGGTTGAGTGACCGATTCTTGATTTCAGCTCAGGTCCTGATCTCAGGGTTGGGAGATGGAGCCCCACGTCTGGCTCTGTGCTCAGCGAGGAGTTAGCTTGAGACTCTCTCTCCCTCTGCCCTTCCCCCACCCACAGTAAGTAAATAAGTCTTTAAAATTCACAGATCACTTGAACAACAACCCTGTGAAGTACTTATTACTGTTCCTAACCTCTCTGGTTAAATAATTTGACCAAAACCATAGAATTAGTGAGTCACAGAGTTAGTGCATAGAAAAGCCTGTTTTTGAACCTATGGATCCAAGTCTTAAACTTTCCACCAAATTATAGAGCTTTGTTCAGTGATCGCATTCTTTCTAGGTCCTTTCATAAAGCTGGTGTTAGCCAAATTGATTACGCTACTTAGCAGCTCTGTTTCTAAATGACACATTTTTGCCCTCAGAAAATGAAATGTATTCATTTTTTCAAAGCACAAAAGGTTGTCTTCGTTGTTGCTGTTCCAGTGAATGTGTGATCATGTACAATTTCAGGCAGAGATTTCAGTCTTGATATGTATATACAAAATTCAGTTCCACTCACTAAAGGCAGGAAAATTTATATGCTCTTCTGTGGCTTGAGACAGTCACTTCCTTGGTGATTCTGACATCTCTTAGAAAGGCTGAAATAGATAAAACATCACCCACGTAGCGTTAATATCCTACACCATGTTTCGCCAGGCCTCCCCATCCACCCATGGTCCCTATCTTAGACAATAGCCACCCATTTCCCAGGCCAGAAACCTGGCCATCATCTGAGTCCCCCTGAGTCCTCCCTTTGTGCATCTAACCAAGCACCAAGCCAGAACATTCCACCTTCTCAGTGTCCCATGGGTTGGTTATCTCTCCATCCCAGTGATGACAGCCTTCACTCGGGCGTCCACCTGGATCTTACCTGCATGAGGAATTAGCCCTCTGATACCTCTGCCCACTTCTGGTTTTGCACACACCAAGCCACCATCCACACTCTAGCCCAAGTCATGATTCGGGTAGGCAAATCTGCTCGGGCAGGTTTCTGCCTTAAAACTTCTAATGTCTTCCCATTTGCCTCAAGATTAAGTCTAAAGTCTTCATCACGGCACACAAGGCACACACAGCCCAGCTGCCACCAATCTCCCCACTTTCTACCTCTTGATTCTGAGCTTGTTTGCTCTTCCTCTGCACTTAGCACTTACTGGTCCTTTCCTCCCCCACTTCAGCTTGGCCACCTCCAACCAGCCCTTCAAATCACAGCTTAGGCATCATCTGCTCCCAGTATCTGTGGCTCGCCACAATCTGGGTTAGATGCCTTCTTCTCCCACGGAAGCCACAGCACCTTCCCACACACTATTGTGATGTCTGTTTGCTTGCCGGCCTTCACCAACACACTCCTCACTCGGTGAGCTCTGTGACAGCCTGGGATGTATCCTGTTCATTTCTCTGCCTCTAGCTCCTGAGCTAGTGGACGCCCATAAGTTTGCTGAATAAATGAATTTCTGTCCTCACCTCTCCCAACTCCTCCTTTCCCTCCATGACTGTGGAGGAGACACAAATAAAATACCCAACATGGTCAGTGTTGTAAGAACTGTAAGAGTTGTGTAATAAGGTACCCTGGGAGCAAGGAGAAGGGAGCACCAGCAGCTTCAGATGTCTCAGTGGAAGGCATGGCAGAAATAGGCCTGAAATGTTAACGTTTTGAAAAGTAGCAAATGGAAAGAACACCCAAACTTCCAACCCTGAAGATCTGCTTAAGAATAATTCATAACTCCAGACCAGTGGTCCCTATTCTTTTTCCACGTAAGGACTCCTTCTAATATTAAAACATTTAGAGGTAACAGCATGTAACAGCAGTTGATGCAAAAAAATCCTAAAACTCCTCAAAGTTCCGTAAGGATTTTTAGACTGTGATTGCACGCATTACAACGCCATTTACAAAAATTCCCAAATTAGCAGTACACTCATGTGAAAGTGCCCACAGACTGTGCCTACTATGTAGGGCATGGATTTGTGGACCCCCTGTAAAAACCCCACAGCCCCCCAGGAGCCCACAATTTGGACCCACTGATGCTAATGCCAGCCCTTTACGGTCCCTGCTACCATTTCCCCCTGCATTTGGACCGACTCAAGAAACTCACTGACATGGAAGACACGGTTGGAAAATGGAGACCTAACTGACAACACCGTCATAACTACGTATTTCTATTCAGGCATTAAAAGATTAATTCAAACTATAAGAATTTGTATTTTAACCCAGGATGAGCAGATTCAATACTTTCCTTTAGGCAACTTATCATGGGGTCACTCTACTGGAAAGCCTGCTTTGCTGCCACATGATGAGATGAGAAGACCATCTTCTCCAGAGAGCATGGATGAGTTTGTTAATCCCCCGTGGCATGGCATGCTCATTGGCTGGGGCTCACACTGAGCCTTTGCCAGGTATTCAAGTGCACCCTTTGCTCTCACCCTTTCAGATCCTGTTTTCAACAGGCATGTTCAACCAGGACACAGTAAACAATCCCCCCACAGTGCTTTGCTCATACCTTAACTATGGCAGCTTATTTATTCTTTTTTTTTAAGGATTTTTTTAACTCATTTATTGTTAGAGAGAGAGAAAGTGTGAGCAGTGGGAGAAGCAGAGTGAGAATGAGAGGGAGAGAAGAGACTCCCCACTGAGTGCAGAGCCTGCCATGGGTCTCAATCTCAGGACCCTGAGGTTATGACCTGAGCTGAAACCAAGAATCCGATGCTTGGCCGACCCACCCACCCAGGTGCCCTTCATTCTTTTTATAGAGTAACTTAAGTTATTAACTCAAATTCAAATGATCTGTAAGTTTATATTTTTAAAAAAATAGTTTCCCACATCACTGCTTGATCCCATTTCCCAAAAAGAACCACAGAAAATAGTATAACACAGTCTTTTGTTCTGTTTGGTTTATTTAAAAGAAAAACACATAGAGGCACCTGGGTGGCACAGCGGTTAAGCGTCTGCCTTCGGCTCAGGGCGTGATCCCGGCGTTATGGGATCGAGCCCCACATCAGGCTCCTCTGCTATGAGCCTGCTTCTTCCTCTCCCACTCCCCCTGCTTGTGTTCCCTCTCTCGCTGGCTGTCTCTGTCTCTGTCAAATAAATAAATTAAAAAAGTCTTTAAAAAAATAATAAAAAAATAAAAGAAAAACACATAAACCATACCACACATATTGTTCTATAACCCAATTTTTCCTTTTTGTTATCTCTTTTACAATTTTTAAGAATTTTTTTAAAAAAGATTTTATTTATTTGAGAGAGAATGACAGCATAAGTGGGGGAAGGAGTGGAGGGAGAGGGAGAGGGAATCTCAGGCAGGCTCCTCACTGAGTGCAGAGCCCAACTTGGGGCTCGATCTCATGACCATGAGATCGAGACCCAAGGCTAAATCAAGTCAGATGCTCAACTGACTGAGCCACCCTAGTGCCCCCTTTTTTTTACTTTTTATTATGGACATCTTTAAACCAATACATAAATACAGAGAGCAGCATAATGAAAGCCACATATCTATCACCACAAGTATCCACAATTTGTCAATTCTGTTTTATTTACCTCTCCTCCACATCCAAGTTTTTTGTTGTTGTTGTTGTTTTTTTCCTGGAATATTCTATAGCAATTCTCAGACATTGTATTATTTCACCATAGTATTTTGTCATGTATTTCTAACAGGTAAAATCTTTTAAAAACATAACCATTTTGCCATTATCATATCTCAAAACAATAATCTCTTAATAATTGTCTATTTTCTATTTTCCTTGATTGTCATTTTTTTAACTGTTGGTTTCCTTGAATTAACATCCAAATAAAGTCCTTAACTGGTTGATATGTCTTAGTTCCCTTTAATTCATAATAGTTACAATAATTTTATCTCCACTCCCTCTTTTAGGCTATTTATATGTGGGCTTTTGTCCTGTAGAATTTCCCACAATCTGGATTTGGCTGATTAACACTCAGAGCATCATTCCACATTTTATTCTCCCTGTTTCCTGTAGCCTCCTCAATGGAACTAAACTCTTGATTAGATTCAGATGCCATTATTCGGGCTGGAATATTTGATAGGTGGGGCTGAGTGTTTCCTATTTTATCATACTGGGAGGCTCAGTGTAACTGAATGTTCCATAGATGTCACTGTTATCAGCTGATCATCCAATACAGCTTCCCATTAACCTGACACCTGCTCATTTTAGTACTATCAATGACCACTATCTAGATGCATTAACCCATTAGGACTTGGTTACATACAGGTAATCATTCCTTCTGCATTTGTTAGTTAAAATTCTCTTGCAAAGAACAAGTTCCCTTCCTTGACCAATTTGATGACATAGAAACATGGTGTGTACAAACAAGAATAAATGTTCTCTTTATTACCGATTTCCAGAATGACAACTTGTCATCATAGCAATTTCCAAAGGCGGCTAATGAGTTAATTTCCTTTTTTTTTTTTTTTTGCAGCATCATGGTGAACCCCTAGATTTTTATATTTTTGATGTTCTTCAATCCATTGCAGTTGTTACTCTCATTGAAACTCATATTTTCTCATCTTTAGTTATTGGAGCCCCTCCAGGTTGCCCGTGAATTTAGATAAAACAACTAAGTCCTTACAGTTCCTTGCTTTCTAGTACACGAGAGATGGCAACCCCATCTTACCTATTTCTTGCTGTGGATTTAGAATCAGTGATCACTTCAAGGAGCCTTTATCTTTTTAATAGAAAATGGAATTTAGATACCGCGGTATAGGTGCTAGTGGGTACTCGTTGCTACTTGGCAGTAACGGATTCCCGACCTTTTCAGTGGACAAAGCTAAGAGATGTGTAATTTTTAGAGTTGTAAAAATAAGTATTTGCTTCTTTTCTTAACAATATACTACGTATCTTTCCATGACAGTGATACAGACCCACATGATTTCAGTAACTGTATATTATCAATAATATGATTATAATATTGTTTATATAACCAGTTTCTTAGAATAGTTTCTAATTTTTCACTATTACAAATATTGCTGTAATTAACATGAATTTATATCCTTGCCCACATGTGTAAATATTCTGTAGGTATCTAAAAGTGGAATTGCTGCCTGACAAGTATGAATCCAAAGGGCTTCATCAATTTAAAATCCCAATATTAGTGTCATAGAGAGTATTTTTAGTGATTTAACACTACCTGCTTTACTGATCCCTGCTTTTGAAGGCCTGAATCCTAGGCCTGGTATGTAGTAGGCACTTAATAGTTATGTGTTAACCCAGACTGAGAGAGTCAAGGCCCACAGAAGTATATGTAAAAGAAAAAGTCTAGGCTAATGAGTAACAACTCCAAGGGACACTTAGGAAAGTTCTATGCCTCTAGCCCAAGGAGAATGACATGAAGCCCAAACCATAGATTAGAGACAAGTTTGGTTGAGTCTAACCTGGATCAACTAAGCCCCATCTGACTCACAGATGCATGAGAGAATAAATTATTATTTTAAGCCACATGAACTTGCGGGTGATTTGCTGTACTTTATTATTATCTTATTCTTGGGTAGAATGACTCAACATCATAAAGATGTCAATTCTCCTCAAGAAAATGTATGCACATTTAATATAATCCCAACAAAATATACCGAGAAGGGTTATTATGAGCTAAATGAGGTTTTCTATAACTGAAATTGAAGATGACACCAAAATGAAAAGGGAGAGAGACCAGAGAAGTGAGAGTAGTGTGTGAAGGTTCTTGTCTTGCTCAGGAAAATTAGCATAAGTATGGCTCCTAGAAAGTTTGGAGAAACAGAAGAGCAAAATTAAATCTACAACTCTCAAACCAGCCCAAGGAAATTCTATCCATCCAATGAAAGAAGGAAGAAGTGGGGGGAAACCCTGATAAGTGACATAGTGGGAACTGCAGGGTAAGGACCAACGACCTCCAAAAAGTCACTCATCGATAAAGACAATAAGAATACTGGCAAAAAATTGTCAAGGACTTAAATATGAGAACTCAAACTATAAAACTCTTAGAAGAAAACACAGAAGAAAAGCTTCATGACCTTGGATTTGTAAGGACTTCACAGATACAGCACCAAGAGCACAGGCAACAAAAGAGAAAATAGATAGGCTGGACTTCAGGAAAATTTTAAAAACTTTTGTATATCACAAACACTATGAACAAAGGCAACCAATGGAACAGGAGAAAATATTTGCAAATCATGTATCTGATAAGGGATTAGTATTCAGAATACACAAAAAACTCTTACAACTCAACAAGAATAAGAACAACAACAAAATGCAACCAAGTGGGCAAAGGACTTGAAAAGACATTTCTCCAAAGAAGATAACAGAAGTTTCCAGGAGCTGGCGGGGGAGAGGTGGGAGAAAATAGGGAGTTATTCTTTAATGGATACAGTTTCTGTTTGAGATGATCAAAAAAGTTCTGGAAACAGATTGCAGTAAGGGCTGTACAACATTGTGAATGTACTTCATGTCAATGAATTGTATACTTAACAAGTGTTAAATGGTAAATATTATGTTGTCTCTATTTCACCATAATAAAAAATTAAAAGAAAAAAAAACAATGTATTTATTCTTTTATTTCTACTAGAAAAGCCTAAAAGCAATCACCAACCCAGTGGCAATGTGAGTATCCCTAGTATCCAGACTGTGGTTTCTAAATATCACTTGCCATTGAAAAAAATCAAGGCTCTGTGTAGTGATGGCTGATTTCAGGCCTGAGACAGTAAGGTACAGTATGAGCTTAGAACATCTTGACATACTGAAGAGCAAAGGAAGCTCTCCAAGACTATGAAAAATATCCAGGAAAAGAATCCAGGACCCAACCTGAAGACGCTCCCCCTGGCCAAAGATGGGACAATAATTACAATGGTTTGAAACACATTACATATTTTAAATTTGAAAATTCATAATGATCCTCCAGAAGATGAACAAAGAAGAAAAAACCCACTGGTCAACTTGGAGAATGCTAGGGATCAACCACATTATTTTGAACACTAGTAAATAAAAATAATAGGTAAGAACGTTGCTTTTATCCTATATTTCAGGATTATCAAGATTTAAACTGTCCTTCAGGGTGACATTTGATAAAGGGAAGAATCTTTATATAGAAGTACTCCAGTTAATCAATGATGAAGGAATGAGAGAAGGAGGAGGGAAGAAGGGAGGGAAGGAAAAAGCAAGAAAAAGAAAGAAAGAAAGAAAGAAAGAAAGAAAGAAAGAAAGAAAGAAAGAGAAAGAAAGAGAAAGAAAGAGTGAGTATGAGGCTAACAGAAGAAAATATAAAAGCCTATCTTTGTGACTTTATTTCTTAAATAAGAACCTTAAACCACAAACCATAGGGGGATGTGGGAGTGCTACATTTAACTATATTATAATTAAACATTTTTCAACAATACCCACCACAGACACAGTTAAGATGGAGTCAGATTAGAATAAAATATTTATACTTGCTCTATAGTTAGCAAGATACTAATGTTCAGGACATGTAGGAATTCCTGCAAATCTGCCAGAAAAGGGAGAACCTAAGGAAAAATGGTTGATAACAACAGGCAATAAACAGAAGGGGAACCCAAAGGATAATAAGCGTATGAACGTCAATTTCACTAGAATTCAAAGAAATGCAAATTAAAGCAAATTTGTAAAAAGTAGAAAGCTGGATAACATCAAGTGCTGGAGAGGCTATGGGGAAACTGGAGAATCTTCCCAGCCAGTCAGAGCCTGACCTAGTGCAGCCGTATGGGAGAGCAGATCAGCAGTTCAGCACTCAAAATTCTGGGTTTTCAACCTCAAAGTCTCACATAGCGCCACTGATTTCTGCCTGTGTTCATTGTAACACTGTGAGAAAGCAAAGAATTGGTAACAACCCAGGTTTCCTTCGCCCGAGAAATGTAGACATTAGTGATGGAATACCACGCAGGTCAGAAAATAATGAATCAGATTTACGTATTACAATGTGGCATGCTCCCACAGACATCATGTCATGGAAAGAGAAAAGAAATACAGTGAGGTTTATAGTCTAATAAAAGTCATTTATATTAGATATAAGTGCATAATCATTTCATTCTACTTTTGTTTAAAAGATTTTATTTATTTGAGAGAGAGAGTGTGTGTGCATGAGCGGAGCAGCTGCAGGACGGGCTGGGTGGCACAGAGGGAGAGGCAGACTCCTCACTGGGCAGGGAGCCTGAGGAAGGGCTCGATCCCAGGACCCTGGGATCATGACCTGAGCTGAAGGCAGACGCTTAACCGACTGAGCCACCCAGGCGCTCCTCGTTCTACTTTTCAAAGATACATATGCACACATGAGCAAATGTGTCATGCTAGCACGTTGCTCAACTTCAGGGTTACCGTTCACACAGTTTCCCATGTGAATGGTACCCTCTGGAGCACGAATGCAGGCCACAACAGGAATGGTGTCCCCTGGAGGTGTGCAACACGACAGCCCTATGTAAGGCGGTTTGGAAGGTCATGGATTAAATACACTAGAACAATAGCTGATGGTGGGAGGAAAAAGAGAAATGGGGGTGGGACTGGGGAATGAAAGGAAACATGAAGTAAAAGGAGAAGTACAGGGCCCTTGCACAACCAGAGGGGCGGTGTGACCTGAATGAAGATAGGACCCATTTGCTTCTGCAGTTTGAAGGCTGGGGACGGAGAGCCTTGGAGAGCTAGGTAACCAACAGTCTCATAAATTCTGCTAAGAAATGTGGATTTTATCCTGAAAGCTATGGGGAATCCTGGAGGTGCCTGAGACAGAAAATATTGTTAAGGGAATGGAGGAGAGGGGCAGAGAGGCTGGGCCAGTGATCCCTCAAAACAATCCAGGCTTGGGCCACCTGTGTTCAGGGGAGTGAGTGTGGCCACGGATGCCCCAAATCAAGAATGCATTCCTAACTCCACAGGCACAGAAGACCTCAGAAAGCCCAACATCCCTCCCGTGACACCCCCCCCCATTCCTCATGTGCCCAGAGGCTCAACAGGAAACGAGGTGTGGTTAAAAATGCCCCCCCCAGGGGCAGGCAGGTTCAGCACAGCCGTGATTGGTACCACCTTCCAGATGTGACTGTGACTGTCACACAGCTGTCTGCCCTGATGGCCTAGGAGTCCCTGCAGCTGACTACCCACTTGTGCCGAGGGCATTCAGTCAAAACTTCCACGCTGATACACAGGGTGTTAATGTGAGGGGAGAAATTCTTTTCCCCTGGCAAGGACTTCACCTCTGACAGACAGATGCCCAGATATTTACACGGGAATTTCTCCTCCTTTATCTTTTCCTAAATTCCCACCTAGCAGATGTTCACTGGCTCCAAGATTTTGAGAAAGTCATTCCACCTTCCTGGTGGAAATCCTGGGACAAGACCTGATCATTTCTGAGGCCCTTCCAGTGCCAACACTGTAGGACGTGTGAGGAATCTCTTCTCCCGACACGCTGAACCCTTCATGGGTATGAGATGCCTGTGGACAGAGCAAAATGGGGACAGGTTTTCGACTCAGGCTAGGGTTAAAGTCCTACTCCTGCTGCTTACCAGCTAGATGGCTTTAGTGTCTTTATCTGTAAAAATTGGAGGTTGGGGGCACCTGGGTGGCTCAGTCCATTAAGCGTCTCCCTTTGGTTCAGGTCATGGTCCCAGGGTCCTGGGATCGAGCCCCATATCAGTCTCCCTGCTCAGTGAGGAACCTGCTTCTCCCTCTCCTTCTGCCCTTCCTCACTGCTCGTGTTCTCTCTCTCTCAAATAAATAAATAAAATATTTTTTAAAAATCGGAGGTTAGAGAGTTCTATCTCACAAGATGAATGCAGAGGAAATTCATGTGACAATACTCAGCACAAGAATCTGGCATTTGGAAAGTACTCAGCAAAAAGATAGTTTCTCCACACCCTCCTTTCTTTCTGTGTAGGACAATCCATCTCACAAACATTTTCCACACGGGAAATTTTACAGATTTTCATGGCCAAATTTTCCCTTTCCAAGAATTTAAAGATGAGCTCAGGTGTTATTTCATAGGTAGAAAGAAATTCCCAGAAAAATCAAAACCGTTCATTAGAGGCTGTTAATAGTGGGCTTATGTATTTATTTCATTTTGATTTAATTTTTAATAGGAATGGGTAAGGAGAAGCACAAAATCAAATACATGTTATAACATCACCTTCTAGGAATAACCTTTTCTCATGGACTCAAGATGAAAAAAGATAATGAATATTTGCTTTTTATAAATCTGTTTCTCTTACGTGTTAATTCTCGTACTCTTGCTCCTACCCTTTGCCCCTCCTGCGCAGACAGATTGTTGGCCTGCTCTGCCAGGAGACAAGAGCACTATGAGGAAGCAAGTACTCAGGGAAGACAAGGAAAACAGGAAGGAGAGAAAGCACCACACCTGCTTAACATTTCTGGTCAGACGACCCACGTTTCTGTTGTAAGGATAGCGTAAGCCAGTGGTTGTCAGCCCTGCATTCCTGGAACCGCAAAGTACTAATTAATTAATTCTGGTTAAAATGTTTTCTTAACAAAATGTAATATCTAATGAAAGCCAAGGTGTGGGGAAATAGGCCCCATCACCCGTAGCAGGTTGTTATTAGAACAAATCTCTGGAAAAGCAATTTGGCGATTAGTATCAAGTCCTTAAATGTTTGTACTCTTTGACCTGGAAAGTCTCTTTCCATTTTACTGGGGAACATGGACATGTGCCCAGAGAAGCCTATCACAGTGTTATGTTATAATGGCAAAAAAAAAAAAAAAAATCGGGAACAACCTACTTATATGGGAACAGTTACAGGCACGACGGTGCATCCAACAGATGGATGGAAACTTTACACGGTCAAAACCTGAGCATAAAAGCATCTCTACAATCTCGCTGAAATTATTTTCTTAAAAAAAGCAGAATATGGAATCTTCACAATTCAAAAGGTCAGGAAGGAAAATATGCCAAATTTTGGCGGTGGTAAGCTTTTGGTGACAGGATTTTGAGTGACTTTTCTTTCTTTTTACTATGCTATTTTGAGGTTCATCCTAAGGACTACAGTACGTAACTTGCCTAATTAGCAATTCATCATCATCACCACACTTTATAAGCAAACACACAGAGCTACCAGATGAAATCTTTCTGGTTGGGAGATGGCTCAGAAGGGGATACCTAACATCAAAGCCACGATACATTCTATCAGTTCCCAACAAGGATGGGGCCTCGTCCTGTCCTCTGCGAGCTTGCCGGTTCCTCCCCAAGATTTCTGTTCTGCTTGGACACCAGGAGAGAGGTCACTTCTCCCAGGGGCTCTGACATCCTCAGTGCTGAGGCTTTCACCTCAATGTATTCATTCTCATTCTTAGTGCCATTATGATTATTTTTTTAAGTGAAATGACGTTTTTTCAACATCTAGCATTTATTAGGCACTTTCTAGGCACAGGTGCTGTGTTGGTCCTTTTTATATCCACACTCCACCTCTCTGAGGCTTGCGAAAGCTCTTAGTAAAAGGAGCTATTGTCTCCTTTCTATTTTGGCACCCCCTTCCCCCCCTTCTCCTTTCTCCTACCCACACAGAGAGTGCCTTTTGGGGACATAATTGATTTGGATGAAAGGAGAAATGGGCAGACTGGGCTGCTCTCTGTTATAAACAGAGCCTCCACGCTGCCTGAAGACTGGAGAAACATCTTCAGGTGGACAGGACAGGAAGGTTCTGGAAAGAGGGCACCAGAGAATCCCATAGGCCTTCTCCCTGTGATGTGGCTTAATTTGCTTTACAGGCTTCAGGCATTATTTGCTGATGTCAGCAGCCTGTCAAAGTTTAAAATAATAATAGTGAAAAGGAAAACAGCCCCTTTCTGCCAGGCGGTTCTGTTCTGCCAACTTCTGTGTTCTCTTTTGAGTTAATAAACATCTAAGAACCACCACCCCTACCACTCTGGGGGACCAAAAAAAAAAAAAAAAAACAATAATTTTAAAACCACCAGGTCAGCCCACTGCCAGCATAAACCATTCAGATGAGTAGCGTTTGTCACAGTCTAATGAGGATTTTACCTCTGCCTCAGAAGGGAAGCTATCATTAGGCTTTGTGTTTACCAGACCAAATGATCGTCTCGGGACAGTGGCTTTCTTTCGGTCCCCTCCTCATTTTAATCATGCTCGAGACCAAATGCATAGATGTTTTCTGCATCTAACGAAACTAAAAATCCATCATTACGCCAGCTAATGTCTTTTGAAAACATCAATTAAAAAAATGGCCGGTTCATTCCCATTTTACTCGAAAATCTGAAATATCCACGTGTGTTGTAACAGCAAGGGGCGGTGGGGCGGGGGGCTCTCTCCAAAAAGGAGACAGCTCAAATGGTTTGAGGAGGTCAGGTGGGCAGGTCCCCGCAGGCAACAAGCAGACAGAGAAACTCTGCAAGGAAAGAAACTTCTCAATAAAGCCAGACCTTTTAAGTTATCTCCACATGTGGTGTTGAGACCGGAGCCAGCCCCTCCACGGTTAGCCCGATCGCAGGCGTCTGCAGCAGGCTGGCACCACACACGCCCCATTGTTACTACCGCCTCAGGACAGATTAGATCCCACATTCCTCAGAAGTACTGAGCTCCGGAGGGAACGCGGCCAACAGGCTCCTTCCACGGGGCAACAGCTAGCTACAACTGATAACTTCTCATTGAAGTAACTGGAACAATTACACTGGGTCCCCAACAGGGCCCCGTCACCAGCTATTAAGGGAGAGGTGTTGCACTTGTATCTGCGGGCGTGTGCAAAGGCATGAGCCAGACAAGAGTAATTCGAGTGGTCTTTCAGCTCACTTTTCTATGCATTTATCTATGGCTACGTGCCCTGGGTTAATCAAATTGCTCAGCCAAGGTGTACTTTTAGGTTGTTTTATTTTATGTTTTCTTTTGGGGGCCCTTATCTAGTAAACCTTGATATTTGCACTCTCGATTTAGGCTTGGACAAGTAACTAATTAATCTCTGACCAAAGCTACTGAAGTTAGACTCGGGTGGGGGTAAAATACCTTGAGGTCATGGCTGGTTTTAATCATATAGCTTAGTTCAAAAGCTGAACACTAACAAAGATCTTTGCTTTCAAGTCTCAGTTTCAGCCAGAGAGCTCATTACATAGCAACTCCAGTTGCACTTCGCTTGAATTCTGTTAACTTCCCTTTTATTTTTCCTGGAGGAACTGTGATTCCGCGGATGAAGCGACAACGTGAATGAAAAGAAAGGACAGCACAGGTCCCTTTGCCGGAGCAAATCCCAAAGGGCCTCCATTAAAGGGTAACCAGGGATTATGTCTGCCAGGCTTCTCTATCTCAAAAGCGTTATGTTTGGCTTTTGTAATAATAAAAGGTTATTTTAGGGAAAGGATTCTATTTTAACACATACGGTATTTGCAAGGAGGAATTGCAGGGTTAGACTTCCATACAGCTCAGCCTTTGTAAGAAAATAAAAGATGAGCAGTTTAGCAGATGGGCAATTCCCCAACCTGTAGAAAGGTAAAGAGCCAGGATTTGGGTGCCTGTGGGTTCTATCAGAGATGTAAGTAAGGCTGAGACCAACACCAGTGCTCCTCTTTGGCTAGTTTTAACACGTTCACAGTCACAATTAACATTCAAGGAATTTCCTTTTCATCCAAGAGTTTCTTTTAAAAGCACTTTATGTCACAAACTAAAGTTCTAGCTGCCATCAGTCCTTCCCATACAGAAGATTGCTGAAATCTTCATAATACTTTTTCCTTTTATCTTTTTTTTTTTTTTTTTTTTTTTGAAAATGGGTTCGGACCACGTCAGTTTCCCTGGGGCTTTTGTTTTCCAGTACAGGAGGTTCTCACCACCTCCCTCCTTCCTTCCCCTGAAAGAACCTGGAATGGAGACCTGGCCTCCCTGTCCCGCACCCCTCTACAGTCACTCGGGAACCAGAGGAGCGCCCTCGCAGGACAGGCGTCTCCAGCCCTCCCCCTGGCCCGGTGGGAGCGCTGCTACCTGGCAGGGCTCCCCGGCCCACCCCCAGCCTGCTTTCCAGCCCCTGAGCCGGCCATGCCAGTGCTTTCTGCGACGAAGGGAGAAGGGTCGTCCCCCTCGCCCACCCTGCTCCCCTTACACAAGAGATTCGCACACAGGCACGGAGTCCGAGTCCTGGCTGTGCATAGAGCTCAGCCCGGTATCGGAGTCCTCGTCGTTGCCAGCACAGCTCTTGGCCAGTCCGCGGGCCTGATCCACCCACACCTCGGCGCAGCCCTGAGGCCGGGCTTCCCGGGAGGGTCCGCCAGAGCCGAGAGTCCCGTCGGGCGCTACCGTCAGCTCCAACGTATGCAAAGTCTGGAGAAGGCCCTGCAGCTCGCGCTCCTTGCTGGCCCACTGCTGCTGGCTGTAATCCAAATCCGACTTGACGGTCTCCAGGTCCGTGTTGAGCCGGAGCCCGATGTAGAGGCTGGTGCTGAGCTGCGTCCTGACCCTCTCCTGCTCCAGCAGCAGCTCGCCGTCGAGGCCACCGTCAGGCTCCAGGGGCTCCTCCCGCGCGGCGAGCTCCTCCTGGCGCCTCTGCATCCACCTCTGGTTCAGCTCCTCCTGAATCTCGGCTGAGAGGCGCTCGAGCAACTCCTCCTGCTGGGCTCGCTGCTCCTGCAGGCTCAGCAGGTCGTCGCACCGCCGGGCCAGCTCCTCCAGCGCTGCCGCCTGCGCGTCGCCGTCCAGGGGAGCCGCGGCCGCCTCCGGCTCCTCTCCAGGGCTGGGCCCGTCGACCTCGATGCCTGCGCCCACCAAGTAAGTGTCCTGCACGTAGTTGACCCCGTGTCGCCGCATGCGGTCCAGGTGCACCTTGGCCTCATAGCGATCGATCTCGCGATCCAGCTCCCGGAGCCGCTGCACCTGCTGACGGATGGTGTGGTCCTGTGACAGCACCAAATGCACCAGCGTCTCCATGCGCTCCACGGAAGCGCTCTCGCTGGCCCGCGGCGAGGACGAACAGGAGGAGGCGGTGGACGACGAAGTGGACGAACAGGGCGACGACGGCTGCTGCTGGCGCCGCCGGTTGAGCTTGGCCAGCTTGCGGAAGGCCTTGCGCACCACCCGCCGCTGCTTCTCCTGGGTCATAGCCAGGCTGGGCCGCGCCGGGACCCCCCGGGCCGAGCAGGGGCGCTCGCGACTGAGCACGACGCGCGCCTCGGCGCTGCGGGGGCCCGCGTTGGGTAGCGACGCTTCGCTGCGCACCAGCACGAAGCGCACATTCTCTTGCTCGTCGCCCCAGGCGGCCCAGAGGCGCAAGATGCGCGTCTTGTTGGGCAGGATGCGCTCAAAGCCCCGCCACTTCTCCACGATGCAATAGCACTGCGGGGGCCCGCACAGCATGCCCTGAGGCAGCGCCTCGTCGTCGTCCTCGTCGTCCTCGTCCAGGAGTTCCCGCAGCTCCTCCCGGCCTGGCGACTCGCCGGCAGCCCCCCGCCGCCGGCCCCGCCGCTGCCTCCGTCGCCGCCGGCAGCCGTCCTCCAACAGCACCCGCACCACGTCCGAGCAGGTGGTGCGGCGAGAGAGACCAGACACCAGCTTCTCCTCCTGGCAGATCCACACCGATATCTTCTCCGAGTCCATGGCGCACCCGGGACGCAGGGGGCGGGTCGGGCTGGGCCCCGGCGGGGCGGCGGGCAGCCCAGCAGCTCTGCGACGGTTTAGGAGCCTGGGAGTCTCGCTCCGTCAGCACCGGCCCTTCTCGCCGGTTGCGCCCGGAAGGCGAGCGCCGCCGCGGGCTGGAGCGCTGAGGCGGTGCTGGGCCCGGACGGCGCGCTCTCCCTGGGCTGCGCGCCCGGGATCCGGCTCTCGCCGCTCTGGCTCTGCCCGAGGTTCCCGGGGCCTCCAGGTTTTGCTCCTCCCACGTGGCTCCTCCCTCGCCCGCCCCCAGCGCCCAGAACTGCGGCCGGAGCGCGGGAGGCGCAGCGCCGGACCCGCCCCTCGCAGCCTCGCCACGCCGCGAGCGCCCAGTCCAGCCCTTCTCTCCCCTGCCCGCGGCGGCAACCTCGGCCCCTTCCGCGGACGCGCCGCTCTATTTCGCGTCGGCACGACGGCGGACCCGGTGACCCTTCTGTTCAAGGGCTGGAGCCTGTGCCCAGGCGGGGACCAGCGCTGCGTCTCCCTAGGCCCAGGGCTTCCCCCCTTGCGTGTAGAGCTAGCTGAACGCACCTAGACTTTCTCACCTTTCCCGGCGCCCCATCCTTCAAGGCCACGCCGTCTGGGGAGGGCCTTTTGCGCAGACGAGGAAACCAAGATGCGCGGCGTCTCTAACAGACTCTCGGACCGCATCGCGTGACGTCCAGCGCGCAGCTGTGAGCGCCGACTTGCACGCGGAAGCCTCGCCCCCTCCTCATCGGGAAGCAGTATTTACGTGTCTAAGGAGGAGTAGACGGACCGTGGGCTCCGTGAGCAGGTGTAGAGATGGAGAGGACTAGGCGTGAGTGGGATCTTCAGAGGCCGCTCCGGGTTGCCCACATGGTCCATGTCTGTGGCTCCCCATCTAGCCACGGCTTCGCACAGCCTTCGTGGCCGGAGGCGCCTAATTCTAGCGGGATTTCGGGGCCTAAACCCCAGTCACAAGCTCTTTTCCACTTTCCACCTCCGTAGGAGAACACTAGTCAGGACCGTGACAGTTTCTGGCATATCTACAACACGATGTGGTCAAGAAGAGAAAAGAAGCAAGTTTCACAGCTCCAGAAATCCAAGACCACGGTGTCAATGAGCTTTTTTTCATCCTCACGTGTTGGTGAGGATCGTCTTTTGTGTGCAGGCCTTGCCCTCAGCCTGTCCTTGTAAGCACAGGTCTGATAAGGTCACTCCCTTATTCAAGACCTTGGGTGGCTGCCATTGCCTCCTAAATAAAGTGCTTTTATTCATTCACTCATTCACTCAGTAAATACTTACTGAGTACCGCTGGCTTCAGATGCTGTGCTAGGGATTCCGTGATGAACATATCACAGTCTTGACCATCAAGGAGCTCACAGTCTAGTGAAGAGCCCAGCTGAGTAAACTTGTTCAAACCAGGGTCTCCTGTGCTCTGATAAGGAAGGTATGAGGTACTAGGGGATTGCTTCAGTAGTATCTGCCCAGCCTGGGAAAACCAAGGAAGACTTCCTGGGGGAGGTGGCATCTTACACAAGGCCAAAAGCACCATTTGGGTCAGTCAAAGGAAAAACAGAGGGAAGAGGCAGGCAGCGTCCCAGGCAGAAGGAGCCATATGTGGAAGTCTAGAACTTGAGAGCATGGCAGTTATGCGAGCCACAAGGAGCTGAAGTGAGACGAGAGTGGAAGAATGAGGTTGGATGAGTGAGCAGGAGTGGGATCAGGAAGGGTCTTTAATACCTCATGTGGGTATTTGACCCTACTCTAAGGGCAATGAGAAGCCATTGAGTATGGATTCTGAGTTCAGACTGTCTGAGTGAAAATCTCCACCCTGTCACTTACTAGCTTGGTAACCTTAGGAAAAGTATTTTGCCTCTGTGAGCCTCAGTTTCTTCACCTGTGAAATGGTGCTAACAAAATACCCACCTAATAGGACTCTTATAAGTATTAAATGCTGGCAAGTCCACGAAGGAAGTTTTATTGGAGGGTTAGAAACCAGGGGTGTATTAGTTTTCTAGTGCTGTGGAACAAATCACCATAAATTTAGTGGCTTGAAATAACACGCACTTAGGAGTTTGTAGTTCTGGAAGTCAGAAGTCCGGTATGGCACGGCTGGCTTCTCTGCGCAGGGTCTCCCAAGGCTGCAGGCAGGCTGTTGGCTGGGTTGCGTTCTCATGTGCAGGCTCTGGGAGGGAACCCATCTGCAAGCTCACTCAGGTTGTTGGTAGAATCCAGTTGCTTGCACCCTGTTTCCTTGTTGGCTGTCAGCTGGAGCTCACTCTCCACTCCTGGAAGCCTTTCTTAGGTCCTTTCCACACGATCCCTTTCATCTTCAAGCCAGCAACTGTGTGTCAAATCCTTTGAAGAGCTCCCTGGCTTTGAGTATCTGTAACTTGCCCTTTACTCGCTGGAGAAACTCCCTGCTTTTAAAGGGCTCACTTCATTAGGTGGATTCAACCTGGATAATTTCCCTGTTTTAAGGTGAACTGATTAGTAGCCTTAACTGTATCTGCAGAATTCCTGGTGCCGTGTAACATAATGTAATCACCAGAGTAACACCAGAGGGCTGGAGATCATAGGGCCCCCTCAGACTTCTGCCTACCACAGAATGTAACATCATCCTCCCATTCTGAAAAGTCACTCTGTTTGCGTTGGAG